>NC_142796.1:52120892-52190892 GCF_049724085.1 Artemia sp. Qi Xiang Cuo
GTCTTCATTGAGATCTACCTGGCCGTCTTCATAGAAAATAAGTTCCAAGCTGAAAAGCGACGGAAAAGAATGTTGGGCCAATTTTCGTGCGTCACCAATCAATACAGCTAAAATTTGCTAAAATTGGGTTCAATTTGATCAGACATATCCTAAGCTCACCGCTCTTCTTCGCAATAAGTCGACTCGTGCCTTACTGAAAACATTATATCATTGACTACTTTTCAGTGAAAATTGAAATATTTCCGCAGTTCAAAGATTTAATTGTTTTTTTTTGTATTTGTTGTTATCTCCAAATCAGAAGTTAAGTTCTGATTTAAAGCAGTGGGTTTTAGGTGGGAGATCGTTAATATTTAGGACAATACCTGAGTGTTTTAATATTTGATTGTGTCCCCACCCAAGAAATCTAGCACGATCTTAAGGTTTGTAATTAAGTAATTTTAAAATGTCATTTTTAGATAATTCGGGTGATCTTCAGTTTAAGATTTTTTTTTTTATAAGTATTTCTATCGCATCTTTTTGTGCAAATTTAAACCAAGTATTCACATTTTTCTAGCACCTACAGTTTTCCCTTTTCTTTTCTCCCAGAAATGCCCCAACTTTGATTGAAACTTTAAATGTTTCTTTTTAAGAACAACTGTAGTCGAAATAACTATATTGAAAACAAATCTGCATTGAATTGTCGCGCAAAGGCCATCGGAAATAGAAAATTTATGGTTATGTTACAATTGTTTATAATATGGTTCAAATTCAGCAAAATTTTCTATTTATTTATTTTATTCAATAAAGGAGGAAGCCACAGGCTTGTCGCATAACGAACACAAAAAATAACAGCTCAAACAGCAACACTGCAAAACACAAAACGCAAAATAAAACAAAAAAATATTTATCAGTAAAGAACAACTATTCAACAACTATATTACAGAAACTGTTTTTCATAGAACTCAGTTTCAACAATAGCACTCATAAATGTTTGCACTGTTTGCGTAGAAACTACGGTATCAGGTAAACTATTCCAAAGTTTTGAAAGCTACATTGACCTATTTTCTTGTGCACTTGTGGCTAATACAGTTTATACGAGTTTTGTCGAGTGGCTGAGTGATGACTAAATTTGAAGAAATCAGCCCAGTCCACATTATCGACACCCTTCATAATATGGAATGCATTGATCAGGTCAATCTTATCCCGTCGAAACTCCAGAGAAGGAAGTCCCAAAGACTCCAGTTGACGCTGATATGGTAAATGGCTCAAATATGGCACAAACTTTGACGCAATGTTGAACCCTTTCAATTTGCTGCGAGTCACATTTCCATGTAGGATACCACACAGAGGAACAATATTCTACCACCGGGCATACTATCGTCTTGTATAGTGTCATAAAAGTGTGAAGGTTAAATTTCCTGAAACTTCTCTTAATCCAAAGCAGACTGTAATTAGCATTTCGTGAAATTATTGACACATCCTTGTGAAACTTCAACTGGTTATAAAAGTGGATACCTAGATCTCTTACAGATTCCGAAGATGACACAAGTGTATCACCAAGAAATTAATAATAAGTCAAGCTTTTTGAAAAGTAATGGAGTACAAAACATTTTTGATGGTTTACACACATGGAATTCAATTTACACCAATCATTTAGGGAATTCAGATCCTCTTGAATAAGGGTGACATCTACCAGGGAGGTAACACCTTTATACAGATCTATATCGTCTGCAAACAGTTTGACATTGGAGTGACAAAATCCATTAGGCAAATTATTGAGAAACAAACAAAATAACACTGGACCCAAACTACTACCCTGTGGCACACCACTAAAATTTGGACTCTCACTTGAAAGTGCACTACCAACTATAACTTGCTGGGAATGGCCTGATAAATAATCTGCAATCCATGTTAAAGTTCTACTGCCTAGCTTATACTTTTCACATTTTTCAAGCAACAAAGTAATTGAAACTTTGTCAAATGCTTTACTAAAGTCAATATACAAGCAATCAAACTTTGAACTGAAGTCAGCCATATTTTTGAAATCTTTTACAACTTCTAGCAACTGCGTATTACATGACCTGTTTTTTCTAAAACCATGCTGTGACGGATGTCATAATCTATTTTGGTAGAACTCTCGACAAAATTGAGGTGTTTGAAAATGGACGATAATTTCAAAATTGGGATTTAGATCCTTCTTTGTGGAGTGGCTTTACAACCGCTTTTTTCCACGCTGCAGGGCATTTACCACTCAATAGACAGTGGTTCAACAAAAACGCAAGAGGTTCAGCTAAACACGTAGCTGTCTTCTGAAGAAAAGCGTTAGAAATACCATCTATAGCTGGAGCTTTATTAACGGAAAGGTCACGGAAAATTTTTAAAACCTGCTCTGAAGAAATATCAGTCATCGAAAGGCACTTTGTCTGCTGAAACAAATTCGGTAAAATGGGGTGGACTGCATGCATGGACATCATTTGAATTTACAAAACTGACGAAAACACTTGATTAAACACATCAGCCTTTTTCTGATCATCACTTATTAATTCACTTGTAGCTAGGTCATCAAAAATGCAGGAATAAGTTGAGGAGTGAGTCTGATTTCTATTAACATACTTCGAAAACTTCTTTGGACACCCTCGAATATTAGTAATGATTGACGATTCGAGTGATTCCCGGTTAAGGCGTAGAGAATGAGTGGCGCGATTCCGAGCCCTTTTATACGCACACCACGTGTCTTCATTTTTTCCAACATATACTGTCTGCATTGTTTATTTTTATCACTAATAGCATCAAGTACAAATTTTGGCAGTCGTCTTCTTTTTCTTGAACCTTCTTTTATGTAATAACGTGGAACGAACCTATCAAATGCATCTTTTATAACCTCTCGGATGAACTCAAAAGAAACATCCACATCCGCATTCCTAGACTGAAGCTCCTCAACAATAGAAACGGAACGGATAAAGTCTTGAATTTTATCGTAACGACCCTTGCTATAATCATAATAAAGTTTAGAACCAGAGTTATACATTAGTCCGCAAAATATTCTTACAACCACTACCTTCAATTACTGGACCAATAAGAAATTTCATGCCCCAAGCTATTAATTATATAATGTCGCAAAATTTTCATACAGTACCTTAGCGTACTCAAGCTTTCATCCATGTCATCTTCATTTAGTCCAGTTAACACTCCATTATCAGTGACTCCAATGTCGTAAATCGCTTCACCTTGGCCTTCTCCTAATCGCCATTTCATCTAAAAAAAGAAAAATGATCTTAAAAAAAAAATAGGAGATGTCAGATACAATAACTGATAAGTCAACATCGAAAATCCTAAGGTCAAGTCATTTTTCAGGTCGTTTTTAAGACACGTTGTTCTCTTCAGAAGAAGAAGCCTAGCCATCAAAAGCTTTGTCTCTTCCAATACCTATCAATGAATTCCTTTTTAGCCTCTTCCTTATCCGACTAAAAGGTTAGAAATTTGATTCCATTCTCAATTAAAAATTGTGCTGACAAAAAAAGTTTTTACTTATAAATAGAAAAGATGTAGCAGGTCTCTTTTAACTCAACCTTGCAAAATAACACCAAGAAAACATTTCTTTTAGTTCCGATTTTGCTAGGAAGCAAAAATTCAGGACGTAAGCCCTTATTTAAATTCCTAGTGTTATCACTTTTTGTGCTAGTGATATTTGTTGCGTTGATATTCGTAAACATCAAAGTATTTCTTACCGAAAGTGAAGAGCGAATTTGAAATTAAAACAAGCAAAAATTATTGCTTCATCAATTAAGCAAGATATATTACAAAACTAGCTCAAATAATGGCCCGTGATATTTCCTAATACCTGTAGAATTCTAAAAACTAATGCTTTACTAAAAAACAAACCCGACCCCCCCCCCCAAAAAAAAGAGAATGTTCTTTTAGGAGCAGATACTTCTATTTTTGCTCCTATTTCCGGGTAGAGGTAGTATACAAGAAGGAGGATCGTTAGCCCCAAGTTGAAGATGTTCAACATTGAAAATTACAATAGTAGGCCTATCCTCGTCATGCTTTATAGCCTTTCCACTCAAGAAATGGTAGTAAAAAATGTTATTTGAAAGTATGGCTCTTTGCAAAGGAGTAATGAAGACAAATTCATAAGAGGCAGTAGCATTTAACTAAGCCATTAAACATCTTTCTTTAATCTTGCGGTTGCCTGATTGTCCTTGTAGAAACAAAATTAAAACATTACAAACTACAAAAACAATGGTTTTTTACGGACGGTTAATTACCACGATATATTTACGAGTCTCTTTGATCGCTTCCTTCGTCGAAATCTAGCAGAAACACCCGTAGTCATTCGTTTTCAAATTCCTCTCAGCCATAATCAAGATTTTCAACATTCCAGGGGGTCTCTAACTTAAATTGATAACAGGCTACAGTAAAAAACAAAATATCTCGTTTTTAAAAATGGGGGGGGGGGGGTCAAAATATCCTGTGCTTGTTTTCAGACGAGGGAAAATGGAGTGGCTCTTTTAAATTTTGTACTTATTGGCATTTTGACCCTCTTTGCGCAGAATTGAGGCTTTTAGACGCAAAGTGACAGTAAACATCACTTTCCTGTGGTTTGCCAAGATGGGGGACTCAAAAAATTCTGTTTAGAGTAGGTCATAGAAAATTGGTTGATTGTCCTCGAACTCCCATCCTCTGGCCTTTTGGCCGTCTATGATCGAAAATTGATGTTTTGTGGCACTAAAATACAGAAAACGCCACTTAACTGAGGGTTATCAAGAAAACGCCACTATTTTAAAATTTAAAATCTCCAGGAATTGACGTTTGGTGACGCAAAATTGCAGAAAACGCTACTTTTTCTGTGGCAGGATCTCTTTTGTTACTTAAAAAGAGCACTAGAATTCCTCAAAAATGAGCCCTCTTCCATCATTCTACAATGATTGGTTCAAAATGATTACCTCAAAAAAAAAAAAAAAAAAAAAAAAAACGACACACATCAGTGCTTCCCATGCAACAAAGTGATTTTCAAGAAGGTGGGGGGCAGTAATTCTCCGGTACAGGGGTTTCGGCCAGGGCAATTCCAATGGTGCAATTTCAATCAACATCATTTTCGATTTTTTTTCAAGATTTAATCGTCCAACTTGAAGAGACGGAAGAATAAATACATTATTGCAAGCTTTCTCAATCTTGGTGTTTATTGAGTTTGACACAAAAGACTTCGTTTTCCTTGAAAGAGCAAAGAACAGTCAGAATGTTTGGATGAGGGGATGGATAAGGATTCGTCAGACTGCTTTTAGAAAGCTTTGTTGCTACCTTTTCCAGAAGTGTGCTGGTATAAATAACGCCAATCAGATACATGAACAGATTTACTAGCCTAAGAAAAAAAAATAATGCACTTATAACAACAAAATAAACAGAAAAAGAACTTAATAAATTAGTGAAAACAATTACCTGTGTGACTAGTTTTTTAAATCTCTCCTCAGTAGGACGAATCAATTGCAGTTTGTATTCTCGTCTTCCAATTTCTACTTCTGGAGGTATGTTCGCTTGAATGTTTCTATCATCAGCCACAATGGAATCAACACAATCGACAAAAAGCTCTGAATCATCGTCGATGCAATACTCGTCACCTTCGGCTGCAGGTTCATACAAACTTAAAAATGCATCCATTGGATCCTCAAAAATAAGTTCAATTGAAAAATTTGGCATAGGACAACACCGTTTTCAAGAATAAACACGTTTACATATAGCATATATGTAAAAAGAGAGAGAGAGAGAGAGAGAGAAGGAGAGAGAGAGAAGAGCATGAAAGAGAGGGAGAGAAGGAGAGAGAGAGAAGAGCAGGAAAGAGAGACAGATAAAGAGAGAGTCAAAAAGTTTAGAAGAATAGGAAAATAAGTCTACAAATCAAAATTTGAATATTGGAACCTATGGTGATGACAGTGGTCAAGTATGATTCTGAAACGCGGGCGCTATGAACAAGAGGATTTGTTAGATGTTTAACAGAGGAATTGTTTACAGATTCTTCTGCATACCTGTCTGACTGACCGTATTTCAAACAGTGATCTGCATCAAAAAATGTGGTTCTACTAGTGTTATAATGATGAAAAAGGTAAGATGGCTAGGACATGTTCTTCCAATGAAGAATGGCAGGTTGCCAAAGATCGTCCTTTTTGGTCAACCATCTATGGTCAACCATCCCCAAATGGGGCGAAAGGAAGAAAGTAGGGAAGGATTTAATGGAAACAGGAGCTTCTTGGGTGGGTGTAAACATAGACGTTTTGAATAGACTGGGATGGAGAAGGAACATCCTTAGCTGTATTGGTCTCAGGCACCTTGGTGCAGCAACAAATTGTCTGTAGCAGTAGTAATTATATAAAAATAACGGAAATCATAGTATTTTTTCAATTTAGATGGGGTGGGGGGAGGGGGGTCATGGTTTCATAGTCAGGGCTTTAAAAAAATGTGTAAATTACACTGAAAATATAAGTAATTATCTACTAAAGATTTCAGAAGGCAGTCTGGACCCTCTGGATGCGGACCTACTTCTTAGCACAAGAAAAAGGCCACACATTGTTCGAAAATGCTTCACAGTATTTGACTATGTACAATTTCATTTGACAAAAAAACGAATATTAATGAAAAAACTATCAAAATTTGGAGACACTTTAGTCTTTAGTCATAGACCACGTGAAGACAAATCATACTTTAGCTCTTTTTAGATCATATCTGTAGCACAAAGCATCTTGGTGCACCAAGTTCTGTCAACATGAGACTACTGTTATTAAATATGTATTATAATATTTATGTGTATCAGGCACATTACTGGAATTTATTTTAAAGGGCTCACATTTGAAAAAGGGTGGGTAAACAGAAAAAAATGCCAACTATATGAAAAAACAACAAATCCTAAGAAATTGTAGCATTTCTTAGGCTTAGGGAGGGCCCTCTGATGTACAAACTTGATCAGGTATGAAAGCAGAAGACTTCCCAGGGAGGGAGGCGACATTTTAGAGGACAAAACTATGATTCAAAACACTTTGATTGGCAAATTATATGAAATATACAAGATACTGTAGGAAAAGGCACAAAAACTCAACAAACAATAAGTAAATTGTAAAAAACCTATAAGATACTATAGGAAAAAGTAAATATATATATATATATATATATATATATATATATATATATATATATATATATATATATATATGAAAAAAAAAGAAAATTTCAACAGAGGAGGAAATAACGAAAATTATAAATTCGAGATTTTAAACAATAAAAAAGCATCACTGACAAGGCTTTTGTAATATGTCAAGATAAATGATTTTACAAATCAAGTTCTAGGCAAGAATTTTTTAGAGTTATAATACTAGAAATTAAGAATAAAGTGAAAGAACAACTTTTAAGAAAAAATTCTAGTGCCTAATTGATATGGAACAAGTGTATTGATGACATAGCAAGGAACCACTTAGATTTAATTGAAGTTTCAAATAATGGCTGAATTTTTCATGGCTACTGATGAGCTTATAACCTTTTCCATTCTGTTGAATAATCAGAGTGGCTTACAAATTTACTTTAGGAAATTTTTATTTCCCCTTTTCTATGCTGAAGTATAGTAAATAACATGAATAAATTTGATTCCAGAATTTACAGAACTATGCTTTTCAAGGGCAATTAAATAAGTCAGTGCTGGATTATAAACAATAATCTTGATTATAGAATTTGCATGGTCACTGATAATCCAAACCCAGACCCTTTATTTTAATTAAATTTAATTGAATTAGTGAAATTGACAATTATAGCTTACTGGTTGCCCTATTGATTTTGTTTTCACTCGTTTTCCAATTCTTTGTTGGATTGCTTCATCTTCTCTACTGCCAGACTGACTCATAATGCCAATATATCTACCTGGATGTAAAAAAAAGCATTAGCAGGGAGATTGTTAATTGGAATTATAGGGTCATATCACAGTCAGGAAAGTTTTGGGTATTGTCCAACAAGTATGACAGCATAAAATATGGTATGAAGGACAGAACTAACTCCAGCTTACTCCAGGAGAACTTTACATTATACAAACAAAATTTATACAAATTTAATTTTTTAATTTATAAATTTTATTACATTTACAAAAAAATAAAATACCTTCCATTCTTTTCAATTGATTGTCTATTAGACTTTTAGATGCTGAGTCCTGCCACATACAAACTTCAAACAATGCAAAACAGAATATTCCTAAGAAAAAAAAAATGATTTTGTACAATTAAAATTTAATTTGATTCCATATTATTTTTTTTGCTATTCTATGAAAGAACATTGTTTTCTTTCAGATTGTTTACTTTTTAACAAAAAAACGAAAAGCTTGGAACACAAGAAGAAGAAATTAGGAATTGGGACCATGTTAAGAATTCATTTCTTTATTTAGTACAACAACCTTTTGGTTTTGGTGCTAGGACTAAACTAAAACTTCCTACATAATGTTGTGTCCTTATTCTAACCCTTCACTGAAACCCTTGAACAAAAAAAATCCAGGAAATTAGGTAGTAATTGAAAGATAAATAAGAATTGTGAGAACCAAGGGATTTCAAAGGATTGGAAATTGAATCAAGTCAAGTCATTATCACAAATAAGAAACAGTTTAACTAGTGTTGTAAAATTACCAAAAATAAAAACTTGGTAAAATAAGGTACTCACTAGGAAACATGGGGTAAAATTGGTGTTTTATAGTTGCCCTGTAGCTACAAGACCAGTTGAGCGTTTCTTTTTAAGCACTTTCAGATTTTAATGAAACATTTTGATGATTCTGATTTTCCTGGGCTTAGAAAAGGTAATGCCCCTTCATCTAGAGTTTCATCAATTTAATTAACAGTCTAGTTTATCCCTTTAGTGATCTTGTGCATATGCCCTATTGTAATACCTCAGCACATTGACAGTGCCCGATTTTGGAAATCCATTTTGTAAAAAAAAAAAAAAAAAAAAAAAAAAAAAAAAAAAACATTATTTGGGAGTAAAATCTTATTAGCAATTTTATTTCTACATTTAAACCTAAGAAATGTTACCCTAACAGACTTGCATATTTAAATAGCCACAATCAGCCAAACTTCTCATAACATATACATGTTGTTTTTTTTTCATTTATTTATAAAATCACCAAATACAAGCAAAAAGTGGTTTGTGACACTTTGATAAAGTAAGCACTGGATCATAATAGCAGAACATTCAGTTATTGAGACCATCTTCAACAGGATCTGCTGGCAAATCTAGCTCCTCTTCTTCAGATTCAGATGACTTTGCTTGTTCTGAAGCCTCCCCCCCCCCCCAAAAAAAGTCTTGAATACAGCCCTGAGGGTTAAATATTAATTTCCACCTCCAACCTCCCCTTTTTTCTCCCTTAGAACTAATTATATATTTATCCAAAGATTCTTTCAAAACAACTGCTGAAGCACAAAGGCCATTAAACTAGAATAAGAATTCATTAAAGACACTGTAGTCAGTGACATCTCATTTGGTGGCAATTGGTTGAAAAGCAGGTTGAATCTTAGAAAAGGGCACTGGAGCTTTTGATTTCCAATTGACTGAGCCCCCTCCAAAATTTATTTGATGACCCTTTCCAAATGAAGTGCCTCTGGGAAAAAAATTAACAAATATTAATACTTTGAACCCTTATGGGTCTTTATTATAGGCAATACTATATGATTACCTCTGACTTAAACAGGAGAGTAGAAATTTCAATTTCCCTTCTGATGAAGATCTGGAATTATCCAGGGGGACAATGGGGGTGGGAGGTAAACTTCAACTCCCTGGGGACACAGGTATGAACACAAGATTTCTCTGGGATGTAAAATTTAAAATAAAAATGAGGATATTGTTTCTGCTTTGACCCTTAGAAAATCCAGAGAATTTAGTTGTTTTTTTTATGATTCAACTTTAATATCTGAAGCAAACAGCTTTCCATATTCTTTTATGAAGGCAATTGAAATAAAAAATAAAAAAATTAAAAATAGAGCCCATGCTTTAAATAGAGATATGGGTCCTATAAACCCAATTTACAGTAACTTAAAATTAAAGGAATATAACATTTTTCCTTCAGTTTAAATTAAGATTATCTGACCACTCTTTTAATGAAAATTAGGTTAGTAGTAAAGTTAAGTCAACACTAAGCAGAGAATTGTTGCTGAATCTAATTGGTGAATAGTCTTTCTTTGCTCCATTAAGAGTTATTCAAAAAGTTAGTTTTCCTTCTTTTTTTGGAGCACTGATGACAGTCAGGCAGAAGTTCCTGATGAAATATCTGCTGGCATTACCCTTCTTTTTCTCAGCTATTTAATTTTATTATTTTTTCTTGATTACCTTATTTACCTTAATTTGCACTTGCAGAGCAAAATAAGGTCCATACTGGATCTGTTCTGCTCTGCATCAATGATGTTAAGCTGGAAAGTCACTGTGAAATGGACCCAGTGATGTTGCATTGGCAGCTGAGAGGGATGGACTGTCCCACTTACATGTCCATTGTTTGTTCTTCCATTCTTTGTCAAATCTTGACTTGAAGGAGGCACTAGTGGGTGCAGTCACAGTTTTGTCTTGGAGGTTGTTCCAGTTGTTGGAAATATGCTTGGTAAAAAAGTTTTGGTGTATTCTGGTCTTCACTCTTTGCTTTGCTAGCTTCTGTGAATGTCCTCTAGTGTTATGTTGACCTGTATGTTTTGTAAGAAGGATGTTGTTTGGTTGACTATTATATTTGTAGGTCAGCATCATATCACACCTGTGGCGTCTGAAGACCAGCGTTGGTAGTTTTAGGTGATCCAGTCTCTTATCATATGGCATATTTTGTAGACCTGTGATGCATTTGGTGGTATGTTTTATCATGTCTTTGAACTCCTTCAGTTAATCTGGTGTCATGCTTGTAGGAGGGGGAGGTCAGACATGATTCAAAGTCCAAGAACAGCCTAACAATAGCCTTGTAAAGTCTCAGGAAGACAGTATAGGAGCAGCTGGTGATAGTGTGTTTCAGCAGGCCTAGACGCGAATTGGCCTTCAACACCACTTGTTGCCAATGCCCATGGAACTTCAGTTGCTCATGAACAAGTACTCCCAAGTCTCGTTCTTCACAACTGGTTTGTAGCTGAATATCAGACTGCGTCTTCTGGCTATGCATGGTATACTGGTGGTGAGGATTGTTATGGCCAAAATGGAGGACACTGCATTTATTACTGTTAAACTTGAGCAGCCATTCACTGGTCCACTTCTGGATTCTCTGGAGGTCTTATTGCAAGCTTTGTTGAATGGCTGGTCCAAAAAGCTTGGTGTAAAGCAGTGTAAAGCATGATGTTATTTGTGGCTTCCTTTGTCATATCCTTTATGTAAATGAAGAAGAAGGTGGGGCCTAGGACGGTATCCTGAGGAACTCCACTGACAATGTCACATGGTTTGGAGAATAATTTATTGCCATTATTGGTGAAAAGTTGGACCTGCTGTTCTTGATTTATCAGGAAATTCATCACCCATTCTACTACATCATTGTGGATGCCAACTGCCAATAATTTGGCCCTCAAGTGTCTGTGGGGCACCTTGTCAAACGCTTTGGTGAGGTCAAGCAAAATAAGGTCAACAGGTAATCCCCTCTCCAGAAGGTCAGTGATGATATTGTAGGTTTCAAGTAAGTTGGTCTCAACTGACTTTCTGGGAAGGAAGCCATGCTGGTCTGGTGACAGTATGCTGTTGGACAGAAGATATGTTAGAATTTTGGCATTCACAATGTGTTCCAGGGTTTTTGCTACAGCTGAGGTTATGCTGATTGGCCAATAATTCTCTACATTTGTCTTGTCACCTTTCTTGAGTATTGGTGTAATGTAAGAGCTCTTCCAATCCAAAGGCACAGCCTTTGAGTTGAGGGACTTCTGAAATATTTGACATAATGGAGTTGATATCTTATTAGCCAGTCCTTTTAGGAGCTTTGGGTAAATGTTATCCAGCCCCATGGGCTTAGGGTGGGGGGGTGGCAGCTGCCTCCCCCCATAGACCTTCAAATTTACATTAGATATGGCTGAAAAAGCAGATGGTTTGGAAAAAGCAGTTGATAAAACTCCATCACACTATTAACTGCCCCCCCCCTAGACAATATGCTGCCTACACCCATGTCCAGCCCAGCTGACTTATTAACATCTAGCACTTCAAGTCACTTTGTGACAGACCCTGGAGTGATCATGATAGGCAGCATAAGGTTTGGTACACCATATGCTGGACTGTTGGGGAGAGGACCGTCAGGTTCATTGGTGAACACTGATGCAAATTGCTTGTTGACTAATTCATCAATTTCTTGCAGGTCAGTAGTTTCTGTGCCATCAGATCTCTTCAGCTTCTTTATTGAACATCAACTATGATCTTTGCTGGATACATAGTTCCAGAACCTTTTGGGGTTTCTCTTGCTGTCATCTGCAAGCTTGGACTTGAAGTTTGAATACAGTCGTTTAGTGAGATTTTGTAGTTTATTTCAAGCCTTTGCAAACTTTTAGTGATAATTTTTCACCATTTTACAGTACTTGTTCCAGTATCAGCTTTTTTGGTTTTGTTCTCTGAATATCTGAGGGGCCATGTGTGGGAGTGTCTTAGGCTTTGGTATGAGTTTGGTAGATGTGTGCTTTTTCTGGAGCATTGTAAGCTCTTCTTGGAATCTGATCCACTGTTGATCTACCTCCCCTTGAAGCAAAGACCCCCAACCCTCCTTTGATTGCTGCATAGTCAATGTAAGTCTTCTTGATATAATCGTTTGCTATCTTGTGTAAGGCTAAATTGACTTTGATGACAAGGTGGTTACTTTTGCCTAAAGGGGGGTGATAACTTATGCTTTGTAGCTGTTTTTTATTCCTAAGGAATACCAAATGAAGGAGGGTTGGTCTCTGAGAAAGTTGAGGCCTGGTTGGCTTTTCAACTATCTGAGGTAGGATCAGATTGTGAAGGCACTCAGAGTCATATGGCAATTCTGCTTGTAGCCATTTCTGTATTTAACAGCTCACAGAACTAACATAATTTTATTTCAGCTAATATTTCACCATTTTAAAATTATAATTACTTGTAGTATAATACACTTTATCATTCTGATAACAAGAGACTGAAGTCAGACAGACAGCCTTTTAAACTGGGTAATACAGTTATACACAAAACAAAATCATATCCAAACCTGTTACTGCCTGCCTTTTTGCACTGTGAAAATTGCAAGCCCTTGTAAATTATGCAAGATGCTGGTAAAATATATAAAATACCAGTAAAATAGGCAAAATACCAGTAAAATATATAAATTACATAAAATAGGCAAAACCAATTTTATAGGGATCTGTAAAATTATAGTAAAATAGGAAAATACCCAATTTTGCTGTGACCAATTTTATTGGTTACAACACTAACTTTGATGGTATAAATTAGGGTTTTTTGAGAAAAAAGTAAATCTTTTTTATTGCTCAAATAAAATTAGCACTAATATTAGATAGTAATAGTATTGATAATTTTTATGGCTTAAATTTGGAAACAATAAATGATTGAATGGTCAACTGTTGTATCAGAATCTTTTCTAAATCAAAACTTGACTATGAAATGTGCTACCTTTAACTTATAATTGTTATTAATACTATGAAAAAAAAAATGACTTGAATTCTGAAAAAAAATTCTCCCAAGATAACAAGAACTTCTTTTCCTGTGGCTGGAAAGCAGGAAGAATAGGAGGATCCATCTCATAATTAGGCAGTGTATTCTAAACACAAGGGCCATAATGGCAAATTTTGCAAGATCCCCAAATTGATGCTCCTAAACTCAAGAGTTAATTCATCTACTTTTTTAGCATTATTATAAAAAAAAGGCATTATAAGTAAAAAAAAAAAAAAAAAAAGTAGGTATTTTTTTTTAGGAACACCATTCTTTATTCTTTACATTACCAAAAATGCTCTCCTTAATTTGTCAGCTATCACCTTTCAATGATTTTAACATAGCAGCTTTTTATCAAATAAAAACCCTATCTATTTTGTAGTTTTCTATTCCTTGTTTAATGTTCTTTCTAAAAATAATAATTACAACCACTGCAATTGTATTCCAGTCTATTATGATCATTGCAATTGTATCCCAGCTCCCCACTCCCCTGCAAATTGGGCCAAATATAGCCCTAGGCTGTTTGCAAAAGTTTGCTGATTTCATAGATTTGCATTATTTTTCTGTTTATACCCCATCAATAGTTGGTTCATAATGCCAAACAAAGCCAATAAAAATGCAACAAACTAATCAGCAAGCCCATTGCCATATCTGGTATCATTAGGAGGTGCAGGGGATTATTATATTTAGAAAGAATATAGAATCAAATATTCAAAAAAGACTATAAAAAGAATATACTTTTCTTGTAGCTATCTGCTATCCTACAGAAAAGGACAGGTGGCCTTAACTTTGGAGAAAAAACTTAATTTTGGTCTGAGTCTACCTTTCTTCAACTTTAGATTTTTAGAAACACAAATCCAATGATTTGAGAAGAATTTTAAGCCACTTTGGATCTTTTTTTTTTTAATTTCAAAAATACTATTCCAATTTCTTATAAACCAAATAAAAAAAAAGAGCTTAGCAAAGGTGAGGGTCAAAATATTGCAACTAATTTACAAGATAAAAAATGAACATAGGCTACCACTCAATGTTCAATGGACCTATGTTCTGTCTAAATACCCTAGTTGTTACAATCATAAATTCTATTTAGAGCCCTCAAAGGGATCCTTAAAGTACCACTGTGTTCACTTTTTTGCAAGTAGGACCAAGGTAAACCTAATGGCATTGACCTTTGATGATTTTGTTCAAACTTTGCCTTACAATAATGAAATGGTAAAGTAAAATTCTAAATGAGGAGCTTTTGTTGAAATTATTTAGGGAAGATGAATAAAACTTAAAAATAAGACCAGGACCTCACTGGTCCCCTGGGAATGATGAGGTAAGTAGGTTAGCCTACCTACCTCAACCCTTTCCTCTCCAAAAGAAAGCCTAGTGTAGGATAATTTATAAACCTGGGGTGAAGGCCTCATTAAAAAATCTGGGCAAATTCTACTTTAGCTATTTTTGGCTATCTCAGAAAGGGGTTAGGCTAGGAAAATGAAACTTTAAAGGATGGGTCTACAGGCTAAAGTATGTCCCAGGAAGGTATTTTGAAGTACCTACCAAAACTTGTTCTCTCTCTAGAGGGTCCTGACCTTTGATGACCTTTAAAATATGTGTGTTGTAAAACTGAAACCTTGCAAAATAGATTTTGTGCTTAAATGAAGTGCAACAAAATTGTTTTCAGCTTTGCTCAATCCCAATTTACAAGGTTTTAAAATATGCAAATATATTTCCTAAATTTTGAAAACAAGCATTGATATGGCTTAAAATTCTACTCAAATAACATGAATTGTATTTTCAAAACTAAAGCCAGAGAAAAAGAAACTGATAAATGAAAATTGAGGTAAAATGTTGGTCAAATTTTTAGGTTGCCTTATAATTTAGCTAGGATTAAAGTGAAAACATACATTTGATGCCTTTTTATGCTCTTTCATAATTCAGTAATTGCTTCTGGGGCTAATTGCATATTGAGTCCCTAAAGGGGTCCCAAAGGTATTTTATATGAATTATGAAAGAACATAAAAAAGCATCAAATGATGTTTTCATTTTCATCCTAGCTGAATTATATGACCCACTGCAAATTTACCATAGACTTTACCCCCCGCCCCCCGCTGTGCAAATATATACCTTGAATTGGAGTATAGGCCTACCCTGAATTGTTGACAGCAAAGTTTTGAATCACAAAATTCAGCACTATTTTTGTCAATGGCATTTGAAAACTTGAAACAGTAGGAAAATGATTGGATTGAAAATCAAGTATTTTGCAGGTTAGGTTATAATTTTGGTAAAATTCTACTTTAGTTACTTTTGGCTATCTTGGAAAGGGGTTGGGTTAGGAAAATGAAACTTTCAGGGATGGATGTACATGCTAAGGTAGCCTATGTCCCGGGAAGGTACTTTGAAGTACTTACCTCCACTCCTCCCCCCCCCTATATAATGGTAAATTACTGCACATTATTAGTTGTTTTAACTCATATTTCATCCTATATTACTATCGTAATTATAAATCACTGCTTACCTTACACAACTTCCGCTTTTAACCTTGTTCATTAAAATATATTCCAAAATCCTATTTAAATCCTAAACCATTTAATTTCCTATCCTTGCTAACTATTTTTATGGTATAATAAAACCAGGTTTGTTGTGATGTCAAGACTTAGTTTATCAGAAATCCTTACCCTTGAGGGTAGCAGACACATGCCAAACACCTCTGTGATGATAAGACCATTTAAACTGTATTAATTAGGGAAAGGATTTGACAAGAGAGACCAGTAAAAATAACCAAATCCTTTTTAGAGGACAAATTATGTCATAGGAAGATGTTTTTTAAATCCCTCTTCCACCCAAACTAAAAGTTTTCTAAAATTCTACTTTAGAAGCTTTTAAAGTATTTATTAACTACTAAAAGATAGAGTGCTAAAGACATCAGAATCGACTTCAGAGGACACATTATGTCACGGGAAGAGGTTTTTAAAATCCCCCTTCCCTCCAACCTCAAAATTTTCCAAAATTCTACTTTAGAAGCTTTTTAAATATTTCTAAAGCACTAATAGATAGATTGCTAAAAACATCAGAATTTACTTCAGATGAGACTTTATATCACGGGAAGAGGCTATTTAAATCCCCCCTCCCCCCAAACTCAAAATTTTTAAAAATTCTACTTTAGAAGCTTTTAAAATATTTCTAAAACACTAATAGATAAGAGTGCTACAAACACCCGAATCGACTTCAGAGGACAAATTATGTTATGGGAATATATTTTTGAATTCCCCCTTCCCCCCAAACTCAAAATTTGCCAAAATTCTACTTTAGAAGCTTTTTAAATATTTCTAAAGCATTATTAGATAGAGTGCTAAAAACATCAGAATCGACTTCAGAGGACACGTTATATCACAGGAAGAGGTTTTTAAAATCCCCCTTCCCTCCAAACTGAAAAATTTCCTAAATTTTACTTTAGAAGCTTTTTTAAATATTTCTAAAGCACTAATAGATAGAACGCTACAAGTTTCAGAATCGACTTCAGAGGACACGTTATATCACGGGAAGAGGTTCTTAAAATCCTCCTTCCCCCCCAAACTCAAAATTTTACAAAATTCTACTTTAAAAGCTTTTTAAATATTTCTAAAGCATTAATATATAGAGTGCTAAAAACATCAGAATCGACTTCAGAGGACACGTTATATCACGGGAAGATGTTTTTAAAATCCTCCTTCCCCCCAAACTCAAAATTTTCCAAAATTCTACTTTAGAAGCTTTTTAAATATTTCTAAAGAAATAATACATAGAGAGCTAAAAACATCAGAATCGACTTCAGAGGACACGTTATATCACGGGAAGAGGTTTTTAAAAACCCCCTTCCCCCCAAACTCAAAAATTTCCAAAATTTTAATTTATAATTTAATTTAAATATTTATAATGAACCAATCGATAGAGAGCTAAAAGTTTCAGAATCGACTTCAGAGGACACGTTATCTCACGGGACGAGGTTTTTAAAATCCCCCTTCCCCCCTACCTCAAAATTTTCCAAAATTTTATTTTAAAAGCTTTTTAAATATTTCTAAAGCACTAATAGATATAGTGCTAAAACATCAGAATCAACTTCAGAGGACAAATTATGTTATGAGAAGATGTTTTTTGAATCCCCCTTCCCCCCAAACTAAAACTTTTCCAAAATTCCACTTAAAAAGCGTTTTTAATTATTTCTAAAGCGCTAAGACATAGAACGCTACAAACAGCAGAATCGACTTTAGAGGACAATTTGTGTCATGGGAAGATGTTTTTGAAATCCCCCTTCCCCCTAAACTCAAAATTTTCCAAAATTCTACTTTAGAAGCTTTTTAAATATTTCTAAAGCACTAATAGATAGAGTGCTAGAACAATCAGAATCGACTTCAGAGGACAAGTTATATCACGGAAAGATGTTTTTTAAATCCCCCTTCCCCCCTAACTCAAAATTTTCAAAAATTATATTTTAGAAGATTTTTACATATTTCTAAAGCACTAATAGATAGAGTGCTACAAATACTAGAAATGACTTTAGAGGACAAATTGGTTCACGGGAATATGTTTCTGAAATCCCCCTTCCCCCCAAACTAAAAAATTTCCAAAATTTTACTTTCGAAGCTTTTTTAAATATTTATAAAGCACATATAGGACATAGAGTGCTAAAAACATCAGAATCGACTTCAGAGGACACGTTATATCACGGGAAGAGGTTTTTAAAATCCCCCTTCCCCCCAAACTCAAAAATTTCCAAAATTTTACTTTATAAGCATTTTTAAATATTTCTAAAGCAATAATAGATAGAGCGCTACAAGCTTCAGAATCGACTTCAGAGGACACGTTATATCACGGGAAGAGGTTTTTAAAATCCCCCTTCCCCCCTAATTCAAAATTTTCCAAAATTTTATTTTAAAAGCTTTTTAAATATTTATAAAGCAATAATAGATAGAGTGCTAAAAACATCAGAATCCACTTCAGAGGACACATTCTGTTACGGGAAGATGTTTTTAGAATCCCCCTTCCCCCCAAACTAAAAATTTTACAAAATTCCACTTCAGAAGCTTTTTTAAATATTTATAAAGCGCTAAGACATAGAACGATACACACCTCAGAATTGACTTGAGATTATAAATTGTTTCACGAGAAGAGGTTTTTTGAATCCCCCATCCCCCCAAACTGAAAATTTTCCAAAATTCTACTTCAGAAGCTTTTTTAAATATTTCTAAAGCAGTAATAGATATAGTGCTAAAAACATCAGAATCGACTTCAGAGGACACGTTATATCACGGGAAGAGGTTTTTAAAATCCCCCTTCCCCCTAACTCAAAATTTTCCAAAATTTTATTTTAGAAGCTTTTTAAGTATGTCTAAAGCACTAATAGATAGTGCTAAAAACATCAGAATCGACTTCAGAGGACACGTTATATCACGGGAAGAGGTTTTTAAAACCCCCTTCCCCCAAAACTCAAAATTTTCAAAAATTCTACTTTAGAAGCTTTTAAAATATTTCTAAAGCACTAATAGATAGTGCTAAAAACATCAGAATCGACTTCAGAGGACACATTATATCAAGGGAAGAGGGTTTTGAAATCTCCCTTCCCCCCAAACTCAAAATTTTCCAAAATTTTATTTTAAAAGCTTTTTAAATATTTCTAAAGCACTAATAGATAGAGTGCTAAAAACATCAGAATCGACTTCAGAGGACAAGTTATATCACGGGAAGATGTTTTTTAAATCCCCCTGCCCCCCAAACTCAAATTTTACCAACATTATAGTTTATAATCTTTTAAAATATTTATAAAGAATTAATATATATATTTCTAAAAACATCAGAATCGACTTCAGAGGACAAGTTATATCACGGGAAGAGGTTTTTAAAATCCCCCTTCCCCCCAAACTCAAAAATTTCCAAAATTTTACTTTAGAATCATTTTTAAATATTTCTAAAGCACTAATAGATAGAGCGCTAAAATTTTCAGAATCTACTTCAGAGGACACGTTATATCACGGGAAGAGGGTTTTAAAATCCCCCTTCCCCCCTAACTCAAAATTTTCCAAAATTATATTTTATAAGCTTTTTAAATATTTCTAAAGCACTAATAGATATAGTGCTAAAAACATCAGAATCGACTTCTGAGGACAATTTCTGTGACGGGAAGATGTTTTTTGAATCCCCCTTCCCCACAAACTAAAAATTTTCCAAAATTCCACTTAAGAAGCTTTTTTGAAATTTTCTAAAGCGCTAAGAAACAGAACGCTACAACCAGCAGAATCAACTTTAGAGGACAATTTGTGTCTTGGGAAGATGTTTTTAAAATCCCCCTTCCCCCTGAACCCAAAATTTTCCAAAATTCTACTTCAGAAGATTTTTAAATATTTCTAAAGCAATAAGAGATAGAGAGCTAAAACAATCAGACTAAAATTCAGAGGACAATTTATATCACGTGAAGATGTCTTTAAAATCCCCCTTCCCCCCTAACTCAAAATTTGAAAAAACTCTATTTTAAAAACTTTCTAAATATTTATAAAGCACTAATAGATAGAGCACTAAAAATATCAGAATCGACTTCAGAGGACAATTTATGTCATGGGAAGATGTTTCTGAAATCCCCCTTCCTCCCAAACTCAAAATTCTCCCAAATTCTACTTCAAAAGCTTTTTAAATAATTCTAAAGCTCTAAGACAAAGAGTGCTAAAATAATTAGACTCCACTTCAGAGGACACGGTATATAACGGGAAGTGGTTTTTAAAATCACCCGTCCACCCAATCACAAAAATTTAAAAAATTATACTTTATAAGCTTTTTTAAATATTTATAAAGCACTAATAGATAGAGCGCTACAATTTTCAGAATCGACTTCAGAGGACACGTTATATCACGGGAAGATGTTTTTAAAATCCCCCTTCCCCCCTAATTCAAAATTTTCCAAAATTTTATTTTAAAAACTTTTTAAATATTTCTAAAGTACTCAGAGATAGAGTGCTAAAAACATCAGACTCCACTTCAGAGGACACATTCTGTGATGGGAAGATGTTTTTGGAATCCCCCTTCCCCCCAAACTAAAAATTTTCCAAAATTACACTTAAGAGGCGTTTTAGATTATTTCTAAAGAGCTAATACATGGAAATCTACTAACAGCAGAATTAACTTTATAGGACAATTTGTGTCACGAGAATATGTTTTTTAAATCCCCCATCCCTCCAAACTCAAAATTTTCCAAAATTCTACTTCAGAAGATTTTTAAATATTTCTAAAGCAGTAATAGATAGAGTGCTAAAAACATCAGAATCAACTTCAGAGGACACGTTATGTCATCGGAAGAGGTTTTTAAAGTCCCCCTTCCCCCCTAAGTAAAAATTTGCCGAAATGTTATTTTAGAAGATTTTTAAGTATGTCTAAAGCACTAATAGATAGTGCTAAAAACATCAGAACGAACTTCAGAGGACATGCTATATCACGGGAGGAGTTTTTTTAAAACCCCTTCCCCCCAAACTCAAAATTTTCCAAAATTCTACTTTATAAGCTTTTAAAATATTTCTAAAGCTCTAATAGATAGAGAGCTAAAAACATCAGAATCTAATTCAGAGGACACGTTATATAACGGGAAGAGTTTTTTAAAATCCCCCTTACCCCCAAACTCAAAATTTTCAAAAATTCTACTTCAGAAGCTTTTTAAATATTTGTAAAGCACTAAGACATAGAGCGCTACAAATATCAGAATCGACTTTAGAGGACAATTTATGTCATGGGAAGATGTTTTTTAAATCCCCCTTCCCCCAAACTCAAAATTTTCCAAAATTCTACTTTAGAAGCTTTTTAAATATTTCTAACCCACTAATATACAGAGCGCTAAAAATATCAGAATTGACTTAAGAGGATAATTTGTGTTATGTGAAGATGTTTTTGAAATCCCCCTTCCCCCAAAATTCAAAATTTTCTAAAATTCTACTTTAGGAGCTTTTAAAATATTTCTAAATCTCTAAGACATAGAGTGCTAAAAACATCAGAATCGACTTTAGAGGACACGTTATATCACGGGAAGTTTTTAAAATCCCCCTTCCTCCCAAACTCAAAAATTTCCAAAATTTTACTTTAGAAGCTTTTTTAAATATTTCTAAAGCATTAATAGATAGAGCGCTACAAATATCAGAATCGACTTCAGAGGACAAATTATGTTATGGAAAGATGATTTTGAAATCCCCCTTACCATTCATCCCATTCCCCCTTCATACTCTAAAATCTGGTTGATAATTTGAAATTTGAAAAGCCTTATTTTCCACGGGGTATTTTTATTTGGGGGAGGGGGATTTTAAAAACCTCTTCCCATGATATAATGTGTCCTCTGAAGTCGATTCTGATGTTTTTATCTCTCTTTCTATTAGTGATTTAGAAGTATTTAAAAAGCTTCTAAAGTAGAATTTTGGAAAATTTTGAGTTTGGGGGGAAGGGGTTTTAAAAACCACTTCCTATGATATAACTTGTCCTCTGAAGTCGATTCTGATGTTTTTAGCACTCTATCTATTAGTGCTTTAGAAATATTTAAAAAGCTTCTAAAATAGAATTTTGGAAAATTTTGAGTTTGGGGGGAAGGGGGATTTCAAAAACATCTTCCCATGACAGAAATTGTCCTCTAAAGTCGATTCTGCTGTTTGTAGCGTTCTATGTCTTAGAGCTTTAGAAATATTTAAAAAAGCTTCTTAAGTAGAATTTTGGAAAATTTAGAGTGTGGAGGGTAGGGGGGATTCAAAACACAACGTCCCGTAACAGAATGTGTCCTCTGAAGTCGATTCTGATGTTTTTAGCACTCTATCTATTAGTGCTTTAGAAATATTTAAAAAGCTTTTAAAATAAAATTTTGGAAAATTTTGAGTTAGGGGGGAAGGGGGATTTTAAAACCCTCTTCCTGTGATATAACGTGTCCTCTGAAGTTGATTCTGAAACTTGTAGTGCTCTTCACCCCCAAACTCAAAATTTTCCAAAATTCTACTTCAGAAGCTTTTTAAATATTTCTAAAGCACTAATAGATAGAGCGCTAAAACTATCAGACTCGACTTTGGAGGACAATTTTTGTCATGGGAAGATGTTTTTGAAATCCCCCTTCCCCCCAAACTCAAAATTTTTAAAAATTCTAATTTACAAGCTATTTAAATATTTCTAAACCACTAATAGACAGAGTGCTACAAATATCAGAATTGACTTTAGAGGATAAATTGTGTTTTGGGAAGATGTTTTTGAAATCCCCCTTCCCCCAAAACTCAAAATTTTCTAAAATTCTACTTTAGGAGCTTTTCAAATATTTCTAAAGTTCTAAGACAGAGTGCTCAAAACATTAGAATCGACTTTAGAGGACACGTTATATCACGGGAAGTTTTTAAAATCCCCCTTTGATTTTTGAGTTTGGGAGGACCCAAACTCAAAAATTTCCAAAATTTTACTTTAGAAGCTTTTTTAAATATTTCTAAAGCACTAATAGATAGAGCGCTACAAATATCAGAATCGACTTCAGAGGACAAATTATGTTATGAAAAGATGATTTTGAAATCCCCCTTACCATTCATCCCATTCCCCCTTCATACTCTAAAATCTGGTTGATAATTTGAAATTTGAAAAGCCTTATTTTCCACGGGGTATTTTTATTTGGGGGAGGGGGATTTTAAAAACCTCTTCCCATGATATAACGTGTCCTCTGAAGTTGATTCTGATGTTTTTAGCACTCTATCTATTAGTGCTTTAGAAATATTTAAAAAGCTTCTTAAGTATAATTTTGTAAAGTTTTGAGTTGGGGGGGATGGGGGTTTTAAAAACCTCTTCCCGTGATATAGCATGCCCTCTGAAGTCCATTCTGATGTTTTTAGCACTATCTATTAGTGCTTTAGAAATATTTAAAAAGCTTTTAAAATAAAATTTTGGAAAATTTTGAGTTAGGGGGGAAGGGGGATTTTAAAACCCTCTTCCCCTGACATAACGTGTCCTCTTAAGTCGATTCTGATGTTTTTAGCACTCTATCTATTATTGCTTTAGAAATATTTAAAAAGCTTCTAAAGTAGAATTTTGGAAAATTTTGAGTTTAGGGGGAAGGGGGATTTCAAAAACATCTTCCCATGAAAAGCCTTACGTTATATCACGGGAAGTTTTTAAAATCCCCCTTCCTCCCAAACTCAAAAATTTCCAAAATTTTACTTTAGAAGCTTTTTTAAATATTTCTAAAGCACTAATATATAGAGTGCTACAAATTTCAGAATCGACTTCAGAGGACAAATTATGTTATGGGAAGATGATTTTGAAATCCCCCTTACCATTCATCCCATTCCCCCTTCATACTCTAAAATCTGGTTGATAATTTGAAAAGCCTTATTTTCCACGGGGTATTTTTATTTGGGGGAGGGGGATTTTAAAAACCTCTTCCCGTGATATAAAGTGTCCTCTGAAGTCAATTCTGATGTTTTTAGCACTCTATCTATTAGTGCTTTAGAAATATTTAAAAAGCTTCTAAAGTAGAATTTTGGAAAATTTTAGAGTTTGGGGGGAAGGGGGATTTCAAAAACATCTTCCCGTAACATAATTTGTCCTCTGAAGTTGATTCTGATATTTGTAGTGCTCTATCTATTAGTGCTTTAGAAATATTTAAACAGCTTCTAAAGTAGAATTTTGGAAAATTTTGAGTTTGGGGGGAAGGGGGATTTTAAAAACCTCTTCCCGTGATATAACGTGTCCTCTGAAGTTGATTCTGATGTTTTTAGCACTCTATCTATTAGTGCTTTAGAAATATTAAAAAAGCTTTTAAAATAAAATTTTGTAAAATTTTGAGTTAGGGGGAAGGGGGATTTTAAAACCCTCTTCCCGTGATATAACGTGTCCTCTGAAGTTGATTCTGAAACTTGTAGCGCTCTATCTATTAGTGCTTTAGAAATATATAAAAAAGCTTCTAAAGTAAAATTTTGGAGTTTGGGGGGAAGGGGGATTTTAAAAGCCTCTTCCCGTGATATAACGTGTCCTCTGAAGTCGATTCTGATGTTTTTAGCGCTCTATCTATTAATGATTTAGAAATTTTTTTAAAAGATTCTAAAGTAGAATTTTGGAAATTTTTGAGTTTGGTGGGAAGGGGGATTTTCAAAACCTCTTCCAGTGATATAATGTGTCATCTGAAGTTGATTCTGATGTTTTTAGCACTCCATCTATTAGTGCTTTATAAATATTTAAGAAGTATTTAAAATAAAATTTTGAATTATGGGGGAAGGGGGATTTTAAAAACCTCTTCCCGTGATATAACGTGTCCTCTGAAGTCGATTCTGAAACTTGTAGCGCTCTATCTATTAGTGATTTATAAATATTTAAAAAAGCTTCTAAATTAAAATTTTGGAAATTTTTGAGTTTGGGGGGAAGGGGGATTTTAAAAACCTCTTCCCGTGATATAACGTGTCCTCTAAAGTCGATTCTGATGGTTTTAGCACTCTATCTATTAGTTCTTTTGAAATATTTAAAAATCTTTCAAATTAAAATTTTTAAAAATTTTGAGTTAGGGGGGACGGGGGATTTTAAAAACCTCTTCCCATGATATAACATGTCCTCTGAAGTGGATTCTGAATGGTGTAGCTCTCTATCTCTTATTGCTTTATAAATATATAAAAAAGATTCTAAATTAAAATTTTGGAAATTTTTGAGTTTGGGGAGAATGGGGATTTTAAAAACCTCTTCCCGTGATATAACGTGTCTTCTGAAGTTGATTCTGATGTTTTTAGCACTCTATCTATTAATGCTTTAGAAATATTTAAAAAGCTTCTAAAGTAGAATTTTGGAAAATTTTGAGTTTGTTAAAACAACTAGTAATGTGCAGTAATTTACCATTATATAGTGGGGGGAGGGGGAGGAGTGGAGGTAAGTACTTCAAAGTACCTTCCTGGGATATACCTTAGCATGTACATCCATCCAAACGCACTATAACCAGCCGCTCCCGTACAGTCTTTCTAAGGCTCTATAAGGCTATAGTTAGACCCGTTTTGGATTTTGGTACGTGTCTCACCTCCCCTTCTTATCAGAATGACACCAGTCTAATCAAAGGAGTTCAGAGATTTGCCCCGAAATGTATAGCTGGCCTATGAGATCTCCCATACAACAAGAGACTGGAACGCATGCAGCTGCCAACATTTGTCTTCAGACGCCGCTGAGGTGATATGATGCTGACCTACAAGTATAACGCACAACCAAATAACCCCCTCTTTACCAAACATTCAAGTCAGCACCAGACAAGAGGACACTCACATAAGCTGTCAAAACGTTTTGTTAAAACACGAACGCGGCAACACTTCTTGTCCCAGCGTGTTGTCAACGATTGGAATAGCCTTCAAGCTGAAACGGCGACTGCACCTACGGCTGCGTCCTTCAAGTCCAGACTTGACAAGGAATGGAATAACAAGCCTTGGAAATATGAGTGAGACTGTCCGTCCCACTCTACTACTGACTGATGCTAACTTTATCATAATGAGTGTCCTGCTAGGAGGCTGATGCTACTTGTCATACCCAACCATCTCGCATACTCGATCTGAAGTTGCTTTTGTGTGGTGGTGTCAGCTCTTTACAACTGAGAATGGTATTTATAAGCCATACTAACCTTGTGGCCACTACTACCGAGTGGGCTTAAATTGCATATCTCCAGCAAACATCTCCTGTGGCGTGTCACTGGGCCCGAACACAGTGACGAATTTTTGCCATCATTTGACCCGGAGCACAACAGATCCAGTATGGACCTTAATTTGCTCCGAAGTGCGAATTAAGGTAATTAAGGTAATCCCTGAAAGTTTCATTTTCCTAACCCAACCCCTTTCCAAGATAGCCAAAAGTAACTAAAGTAGAATTTTACCATAATTTCTTTGTGTGGTTACAAAAATAAAATACATTTGAGGACCCTTTAAGGGCTCAAGATGCAACTAGCCCCAGAAGCAATTAGGCTATAGAATTATGAAAGAGCATAAAAAAGGTATCCAATGATGTTTTCACTTTCATCCTAGCTAAAATTATAGAGCCACCTAGAAATTTAGGGTAAAAGACCTTTTTTTAGGAAAGACATTTTGTTTTGCAGTCAGGAAAAACAGCAATGGGTTTCTGGAACACCCTTTTTTACTACAGCATGATGAAATGTGAGGGCAGCAACAAGAACCCTGCCTTTGTGGTAAAATTTTCACCAATAATTTGTCAGCATAAATTAAAAATATGGTCTCTGTTTTGAAAAGCAATTGAAAAGAAAAATCATATTTAATGTTTTTGATTTATAGAATAAATATCAGGCAACAAAAGTTACATCTCTAGAATCAGAAGAAAATCAGCTTTCTGTTAATATGTGAATAGGCTAAAACTGAAAATCTAAAGGGGTAAATATCTACCAAATCATATTATTGACCTACACATAAAGTGAATGGCCTATAGCCTACCACTCGATGCCTTTTTTTGTGCTGATTATGAATATAATAATCATTTCTATCATAAATGAATTTCAGCCCCCCCCCCAATATTTGCTAATTCATATGCTAATATAGGCTATGCTAATTAAACCAAACCTAACCCTGAATTGGCATAAATAGGGGGGGGGGGGGCTAAAATTCAATTACAAAATAAAATATTATTAAATTTTTAAAAAGAATAAAAAAAGGAAATAAATGTTGTATTCACTTTATTACTAACTCAATAGGCCTAATATGATTTGGTAGATATTTAGGCTAGCCTACCCCAAAAGTTTAGGCCTATTACCTTAGTGTTTTCTTTTAGTTTTTTATGCATCATAGAGTTATATTGAACAATGAGCGCAGGATACATTGTCAGAAAAGTGACTACTATTTGTAAAATAAGGAATCCAAACTTAAACTAGGCTTACCACTTTTATCTTATTATCACGTTTCCTCTAGACATATTCAACTACAGCCAAAATTAAAACATTGGATCACTTCGAATTTATACTAACTTTGATAGGGACACCAATGGATATTTCTTAGCTCAGCCAAATCTTAATTTCAAAATTTGTATTCTAGAACAAAATTCTAATGCGGCAAATATGATGATTATGAAGAACCCCAACATGTTCGGCATATTTTCTTAGGGAGTGCTGATAGAAAATAATTATTTAATAGGTAGTGGTTTAGTCACCTTGTCAATCCAGAGAGCTAAAGTTCCACTCTTTCCGAACCGTAGCAGGTATCCAATCGGCATCAAATTTCCGCCACATTTAAAATAAGAGACAAGATGGCAAGGTTTACAGAAATGAACTACCACTAGCCTTTAAAGGCCGAATTTGTATTCTGAGTAAAAAAAAAAACAACAACATACAAAATAAAGTCCAATAAAAAGATAAAATTCTGAGGTCAAGTAAAAGATAAAATTGGCTATGTACAAATTAAAAACTATCTATTATATCAGTAAAAATAAGGGATAAAAGATTTTTAGTGTCGCAAGGTAGTACAAGGAATAGGAGATAAGGTGGGGATAGGCTGGGACACAGTTCGTGGAGGACGATTTCTATCAGGTGCATGGTAATCAGGGAAAAGGAACATTTGGCTCGGTTGGGAATTACCAGCTCTTTCTAACTCTCTTTTGACCTGAACTTTTTTTTACTATACCCATGACTTACTTATGACAAGCAGCGATGTGCGTACGCTTCAAATGGATCTTGATTTACTTGCAGAAGGTTACAAATATGTTGAGTTACCGGTTAATGCGGCTATAACGGAGTTACTCATTTACAAGCTGTCCCGAATGTGGTTGGCTTTCCAGTCTGTATCGAGTTTCCTTTTGGAAACCTCAGCTGATTTTGAAAACATTGCCTCTTCGCTAAAACAGTTGCAATTATTGATGACCCTTTAGCTAAAGAAATCTTGTCTGATTCTACATTCAACTTTGGGCTTATGAAGCCTTTTTTAATGACCTCGTGCTTGTCTTTCGTTGGGTGACTGGGTAAAGAGCTTGTTTTGGGGTTGGTTGACAAATTTTTGTGTGAGTAGCATGTCACTCTGCTCGCGCCGGAAGGACAAAGATGGGAGCTCTAGATTAGATAGCCTTTTACTATATAGTTTTTCACCAAGTCCAGAGATGCACTTGGTGGCTCTCCTTTGTACACCTTCAATCAACTGTATATCACTTTTGTAAAAAGGACCAGTGAGGCAGATTCCAAAGTCAAGAACTAGTCTCACAATCGCCTTGTATAGCTTTAATAAGATTCCATGTGATCGGCTGGTAAGTGTTCTTTTAACAAGTCCAAGGTTAGAATTTGCTTTGGAAACATAGTATTCGCGGAACTTTAGAAAATTATTTATAGTGACTCCCAGATCTTTGCCACTGGTGCAAGTTCGGATCTCTGCCACTCAGTGCAAGATCTTTGCCACTGGTGCAAGAATCTCTTTAAGATTTTTGAAAGTAGGAAGACCTTTAAAATTGATGGATATTTTTTTATGATACCTCTATCGTTACAAATTCAAATGATTCTGGTATATGACCAGAATTTGCAACTGTCTTCCATTCCACAGATTTCAGTACTCAATAAAATGTTCCCAGAAGAGTGAGTGCAGTGTTAACTGGCCCTTTTTAGAAGCAATGCCCTGAAAAAACATAATCAAAACTAAATTCCGTAATGTATTCACGTTTGGTTTAAGCTTTCTGTAGGTTAAATCGTCCATGATCATTTGAAGCTGTTTTAATGAATATTGATATGACACCATACTCCTGTCAAATCCTGTTGAAGTTAAGAAAAGAGAAACGAACACAGGATCAAACTTAGAATCTTAGGATAATTTAGAATCAAAATTGGGGTCATTTTGACATTGAAGGCATACTTATCAGACCCTCCAAAAATTTTAAAATATCTACCTCAAATTGGACTTTCAGGGGGGTAGCAGAAAATAGCGCGGGAGAGATTCTTAATTAGGGTCGGAGATTAATAGGGAAGGAGTCTGAGAATAAGAGTTTTTTTTTCACAGAATAAGAGTCATTTTCCCTTGGCGTAATTTGTTCTCATCACTTGAAAGAGCAATAAAACTGAATTTCCTTTTAAATTAGACCTCTCTCGATTTTCCAGGACTATTGGTTCGATACGGTCAATCCTGGGAGGAAAAAACAAAATAAAAGACCTCTCTCGATTTTCCAGGACTATTGGTTCGATACGGTCAATCCTTAGGAGGAAAAAACAAAATAAAATTTCCTATTTTTGTAGATAAGAGCTTAAAACCATTACAATACGGTTCTCTCATACGCTGTATTCGATGGTGGAATTTTCATCAGAATCTATCGCCCTTTTGAGCTGTTTCCATCTCTCACAGATAGTTCTTTACCACGAATCGTTTGATCTTTAAAGAACTCAAACCTCAGCTCCTGCAGGTGTTTGCAACAAGGCACAAAAAAGGGCCTTCACTAAGACGAGTTCTTTATCATACTTCCTTTAAAATTAAATTTTAATTTCCCAAGTTTGTTTACTCCGTAATAAAGCTGAGAGGATATTGCATTTAACAGATCGCAGTACCATTTTTTAATTCTTGCTCCCTTATAACTGTCTATTAAATTTTTTTCTTATTTTTGGAGAGTTTTTCTTTTAAATTGAAGAAACATTTGGTTCTTACAAGGACAGACAGAAAAGATATTAGGCAGTCAAAGTAAAAAAATAATTTGAATTGTTGCATTTTGAGCAACCTCTAGAATGAGCGAAGGGGTATAGGGCTTGAGATACAAGAAACATCAATAAGAGTGAAAACAGTTTTAAGGGAGCAAGAATTAAAAATGGCACAGCGATATTTAAATTTGAGATCGATTCAGCTTCTCTACTGAGTATAATTAGTTTGGTAATTAAAATTGATTTTAAAACCGGGAAGTATGAAAAAGATCTAAGAGAGTTTATGGCATTAAGATAACTTTCAAATTGAGGAACAAAGTTAATACCTTGTAATTAATAGCCTTTACAAAGGCCCAGATCTGTGCCTTTTTCCTACATATTCGTACAAAAGGCTAAAAGAGATGAGACACGAGTTCTTTGTGGAGAAACAGTTTGTGGTAACGAACTGTCAGTAATGAGCGACTCGGACCAATAGCAACCGAAACTCTCAAAAAGAAAGTTTGACATAAATTAATGAATAAAAAAATTGGCTATTTATTCTGATTTCAAATACATAATTTTTTCTTTTTAGTTCAAAATTACCCATCGAAAGCCAAAGGCATGAGAAAATTTGCCTGATTTTCCAAAAAAAGGAAGAAATACCCTCAAAAAGGAGAGTGATTTTAATGAAAATTTCACTATCGAATTCTGCTTATCAGAGAACCGTTTTACAAAGATTTCAAGCTCTAATCTACATAATGTGTCGTTACACATTTTCTCCCAAAGAAAGACCACTTAAGCACATCTATGTTTTTTCAGGTGGGCTGGGGGGGGGGGTTAATAGATGCCTCCAAGAGTACTTTGTAATGCTCGAATTTTAGAAATCTCCGTAATTCTTCAGTTAAATATATTAACTAGATTGCTGTCCAAAATTTTCGTTTGCAATTCAATGTGATTTTCGCTGTCATTTGTTCCATGCCTTTTGCGTTAGCTGATACGATTTTCACATTAATTTTTTTTTCAATTCACATTTATTTGTGCTTCATTTTCAAGAAGCATCCCCTTAAACATTTTCTCCATGCCCTTTGCTTATACCCTTTGTTTAAGCAAATACCTCTGGTTAAGCAAATGGATCTTAAATTGTAAGTAGGATCTTTTTCTTTACGTCATTTAATAATGGATGTGGTTTTACCGGCTTCTGCTTCAGACTTCCCCTTTCCTTCCTTTTGTCAAGTCTTTGTTTACGTTCTTTTTCGATTTGACCTTTAACTTTTGCCTCTGCTTTTCTTTTAGTCCAGTACTTTTAGGGTTTGACCCGGACAAAATTGCAATATAAACGAAAATGGTACCAAAATGATCAGAAAAAAATTCTGTACAACATACTAAAAGTCCCCATAAATCAGAGTGGGGCGAGTACCCGAAAAACAGGGGAAAAGGGGGAAATGCGGGCGAAAATTAGGAAAACTGCCGAGCATGCCCAAAAAATAGTTCAAAGTGAGTTTTCTGGGGCTTTCCCATAAGATGATCACGAAACTGACATATAAAATAAAGAGCAAGAGCCCCACCATAACGGGGGAAAAGGTGGAAAGAGGAGAAGAAAAGGCACAATTGAAGTCAGGGGTAGAAATCAGTTTGAAATGTGTTTTCTGGGGCTTTCCTATCCGCTCATCACGAAACTGACGCCTAAAATGAAGGAAAGAAAACGAGAACCATGAAAACCGAACAAAACTGGAGGAAATAATGGAAAAGGGGAAGGGAAGCCTGACTCCTGAGCCAGCTGCTAATGGCTAATAAGTAGGCCTATGGACAAAATAACTCGCTTAAGTATCAAACTTTTACTTTCTTGAATCACAGACATTTCTTACAACCATTTGAATTACTAAACATAAAGAAAACACTTGACAGTGATCACAGTATGAAACTTCAGCTATTATAGGTAAAATTTGTACTTTTGAAGGCAATATCGTTGAATAAAAAACTAAAAAAAGAACTTCAGTAACTATAGGTAAAATCTGCGCTTTTTAAGGCAGTAGAGTTGACTTGAAAAACACAGCATTGATGTCACTAGTCGAGCTCCTCGTCTTCGACAATCTCGTTGTCTCTGTTCAAACAGTTGATACCCTGACATTCTCCGCACGCGAACGTACACGCTAATCCATTTTTCTTGCAGCTGCATCGCGAGTTCTCGCAGCCTGTCTTACAGTTGCATCTCACGACACTCAAAAGAGTATGAGGTGCGGGCAACAAATTGGTCGTCACACGCAAGCGTTTACGGTCTCTGGAGATCCAAATCCAGTCAGCCAGTTCTCAGTCAGCTGGTTCCCCTTTCCAACGACATCCCTGGAGGCACACTCGCTGGGAGGGGACTGAAGCTGAAGCGTTGGCTGGCGGAGGCCTTTCAGGCTTAAGAAACGCCGTAGTATTTGACGAAGAAACTTTTTCCAAGAAAATTTGATGTCGCAGTTTAGTGAGATCTTCGTTTGGTCGTGCTTTATACAAGCTGAGGGGAAGATATTCACCCGCTTTCACAATTTCATCTTTAGACGATGATTCATCCAGAAAGACTTCGCATTTTTTTCTGAACACTTCGCTCTTCTTCAAAAGAGGTAGCACAGCTTGCTTTCCAAGTCCGAAAACTCTTGAGGTCGTGTCACATCCCAAGAGTGCGTGCCCTACCAGAAGTAGCCTGGATACTTCTCCCATTTTTTTTTGAACTTCGTTGAGGCACCAGAACCGTGTTATTGCTTCTTTTGCGTTCGTTGACGATTCGAAGTAAAGTGTTTTTGTATTAGGCGGGAGGTGATGAAAGAGTAGAATCAGAAGATCAGTGTCATTGCAAAGAAGTATTGTTTCATAGTTTTCTGCTTTCGTTACGGCAATCTTCACGATTAGATAGTCAGCATCATCCTTTGCATGGACGACTTCAAATCCTTTGGCTCTGAGTTTTTCCCTGATGTAGCTTATAATTCGCTGTTTGTTCTGAGAGTTGATCAAAAACATCTCTCTTCTTTTTCTGGAGCTTCATCCCTAAACTGAAATTGATCACTTGATGCTGGCTTCCCTTACACCGTCGGTTGTTAGTAGCATCTTTCGTGGTTGGACCAGCGCTGTATCCATCGAAGACAACAGTAGGGGAGGTACAGCGTCGAGTAACGAAACTAACATAGCTGTCACAGATTGAATCATAAGTATCACCAATCTTCCAAGGTACTTGCTGAAGCAGCCAACCTCTGTCAACTACAGTCTGACACTGGCAGGTGGTGAATCGAGTCCGTTTTAGCTTCTTTCCATATTGCTTTCACTAGTGCAGGTTTGTCTGGCTGACGCATTATGCCAGAATTCTCAAACAATGCGGGCGGATAACTGCACAGTTCGTAACATAGAGTTTCTGCCATGTCATTTTCAGATGTATGGGCAGCAGTCGAAAGACGTTGAAAAAGCAGTGCAGGGTTGATATGCAAAATCTCGCCATCTATCCTTATGTTCCCATCGGATGCCAGTTTAACGACTTTGTCTTTCTTCCTGAATGAAAAACTTTAACGAATTGGCCATCCATGCGCTGGAGCATCAGCTCACCTACAGCTTTAGCATCCTCTGCATTGACGCCTTTTTGGGCAATAAGCCCGGAACCTATACTTCTAAGCTCTGTGGAACTAGTGAAAGGACAGTTCTCTAGAAGGAATTCAAGAAACGTCAGTAGATCCTTAGTATCTCTCTTTATTCGTTCTGCGGTTTCAGTAACGTGCTGTTGACTAGAACTGTACTCTAGGCCCATCAGTTTCTACATTAGATCATTGACTGAAGCGAGTACTTGCATAGACATTGTCCATATGTTTCTATGAAGCTCAGTTATCCCTTTTTCTCGTGTCAGCCCTCCATCTGTTTTTAGGCTCTTCATCAGCACTTTCTCGATGACGAGGTCTGCAGCCAATCCAGCCCAATAACGATCACTTCGTCGGGCACTAAACTTGCCGCTTGCAAACTGTCCGAAGAGCTGTGGATTCGATGTTTCAAGTTCCTGCATCATCTGAAGAAAAAGACGAACTGACTTGGCATAAAGATTATGCCTTGCAGCTGCGAGGTATGGGAGCATATCAGAAAGAGAGGATAAGTAGAGATCTCAGTCTCCAGTCCTTTCTGTTTTCAAAAAGTTCCGAAAAATTGAAACCATTTCGGAATACTGGATGAATAGTTTCGCAGTTCTGCTGGATTTCAGAGACGATTTTAAGGCTTCGAGGCGTAGCGAAACTACCTGAGGGGCTTCGTGATTAGCCGCTTCTTCCACAGAAATCTTTCCATCCACCAAATCGTCATAGATCTCGAAAGACCGTCTCTGAAAACTAGATGTCGCTCTCGCTTAATCTTGACAAAACGCAAATATAACCATGAATTCAGGCACCCACGGAAAATAATGAATTAAACTTGGCTTAGTACTGAAGGAAGAGTTGTCGATACGCAAAATTATGCTTGATTTAACAACAAAATATCGTCGTACCTTGATTTATCCTGCTACCATGTCACATGTGTAAGCATTCCCGCAGACTGGGGACTATTGGATCCGCTAGATGTCATTCCGTCAGGATAGGTTTTGTCGTCGGCACTGGAACTCCGCGGTGACTAGTCTACCTCGCTTCTCTTACTGAATGTCGAATTAGAACAGGATTATGTTGACGAACCCACGCGCTTGTTGATAACGGCAAGGAATACGGAATAAAGTAATTTCAGTATCTTTCCGTATTTCTTTCTCGAGTTTTTTTTTGCCTTTTCCGAACCTATGGGGTAGCCGAACCTCTATAGATCTCCTGTATTAACATTTGTAAACATTTCCACATGCTTTCTACCCCTACCCTGTATAATTCCCTTTTTCCCCTCCCCCCCCAGTTCCCCGTTTTATGTTAATCAATTTTTTTATATCATTTTAGTTCTCAATTTCGTAATCACCAGATAGGAATACCCCAGAAAATATCTTTCAAACCGCTTTCTACCCCTACCCTGTATTCTTCTCTTTTCTCCCCTCTTTCCCCTGTTCCCCCGTTTTCCGTAGTACTCTTTTTCTATACTGAATTTCACATGTCAATTTCGTAATCAGCGTATGTGAAAACCTCAGAAAACTCACTTTAAACTATTTTCTGGGCATGTTCGGTATTTTTCCCATTTTCCCCGCATTTCCCCCTTTTCCCCTGTTTTTCGGGTACTCGACCCACTCAGATTTATGGGGACTTTTAGTATGTTGTACAGAATTTTTTTTTGATCATTTTGGTACCATTTTCGCTTATATTGCAATTTTGTCCGGGTTCGACACTTTTTTGAGCTAAAAGTCCTGGACTATTTTGTCATTATTAATTAAACAAACTTTCCAAAAAGGAAGTTTTTCAAAGAAAAGTAAAGGCCTTACTAAACTCAAGATCAGTAGCAATCTCAAAATGATCAGAAATTACCATTAAAGAATAAATGAAACCCAAATCGAAGAGAAATTAAGTAAAGAATCATAGCAAATAAGAATACAACAGGTACTGTATAAATGAATAAATAAATCTTATATTGAGTAAAACTTAAATTGAATATGCAAATCAAGCTTAAAACGACCAAAAATTCTTTTACTTTTTAAGAATTATGGCTTATAAATGAGCTTATGGTTTATAATGATGGTTTATGATGGCCTTATTAAATCAATCTTATAAGGAGCAATCGAACATAAAAAATAGTTTATAAATGAGCCCAGAATTAGCTCCTTATGATATCCATGCGTCTGGACTAGCCTTTCCATCCCAAAAATGTCACCTAAATTGCGCTTTTAGTGTACCATGTGACATATTTTGACGGCCTTATCGAGTCTAATCAATAATTAATAAAAAAACCTTTTCCATACGAAAAGTTTTTCAAAGAAAAGTAAAGAACTCCATTAAACAAAAAATGACCAAAAATAAAATCAAATAATCTACCAAGGGTGAAACTACCAAAAATCAGTATCGATAAATAAATGAAACCCGAAACGAACAGAAATTACAATAAATAACCGAGTCAAACTCAAAACGAGCAGAAATTAACATAAGTTGGGCTCAAAATTCCTATGCCTTCACAAGACCAGAACAAATTTTTCACTTTACTGGAAAAAATACAAATGAATGTGCATTGTCAATTTAATATACATATACTGATATTTGGTAATCAAAATGTTAATATTATTTGATTTATTAAAGTTATAAAAGTAAAAACATTTACATTTGTTTTCAGTAAAGTACATATTTTGTTCTGGCCTTGGAAAGGCATAGGGGTTTTGTGCCCAACTTATGTTAATTTCTAATCGTTCACAAAAACTTATTTTGTGGAAATTTTCTTTTTTTAATTAGTTACAATAAATAACAGAGTTAAATTCAAAACGAGCAGAAATTAACAGAAGTAGGGCTCAAAACCCCTATGCCATCCCAAGGCCAGAACACAATTTGCACTTTACTGAAAAAATATAAATGTTTTTACTTTTATAACTTTAATAAATCAAATAATATAAACATTTTGATTATTAAATATCAGTATATGTATATTAAACTGACAGTGCACATTCATTTGTATTTTTTCAGTAAAGTGCAAAATATGTTCTGGCCTTGGGAAGGCATTGGTGGTTTTGGGCCCTACTCATGTTAATTTCTGCTCTTTTCGAGTTTGACTCTGTTATTTATTGTAATTTCTGTTCGTTTTGGGTTTCATTTTTTATCGATGCTGATTTGTGGTAGTTTTTTAATTAATTTCTGTTCGTTTTATGTTGACATTTCAGGGAAAAAGAAAATAATGCTTTAAATCTTTTCGTTTTTTTAAAGACTTTATAGTCTGCCAGTTTGGTATGCTATTTGTATGTCGGAGAAAATTTTTGGGCAATTTTTAATAACATACACCCTTTTAAAAATCTGGACACAAATAGTAGTGTTTAGTTTCATAGGTCCTCTATTTGACCTGAAATAGAAAACTTGATACCATTCGCAAAAAAATCTGTTTACTTTCTTTGATAGCCTGGATACAGTTACGCTATTTTGATTTGGTAAAATTTTAAAAACAGACGTAGCCTTAAAAGTTTGAACATAATACCCTCAGTCATTCTTGGGATACTGCTGAGATGCCTTACCAGGAATTAGCATTAACACAGTGCATATTGATTTAATCTTAAGGTATCATTTAGTTTTTAAACGTAATGGGAGGGCGGACGTGGGAGGGGGATTAGTTGCCCTACAATCACTTTCGACTATTAAAAAGGGCTTTCGCTCTTTCTATTGTCAATCGAATGAGCCCTTTTCGATGTTTTTATAACAAATCATTCGATACTAAGTACCCTGGTCTAAAAAAAAAAAAAAAAAATAATAATAAATTACCCAAATTGATCTTTACTATAAAAATGTCAAGCCTTCCAATAACTTCCGATTATTGAAAAGGGCACTAGCCCTTCCAATTTCCAATCAAATGAGCCCTTTTTGAGTTTCTACGACAACGCTTTCTATAAACACCTTATATGCCACCAGGGCATAAATTACAACCCTTGCCCTGAGGGCTGTGAGGGATTTTTACCCTGAAATACCTAATTTTCAGAACTTCCAACTAAGTTAAACAAAACAGCTATCTCAAAATTTTGATTTGATGTGTTTGGGGAAATGGTGGGCGTGAGAGGTTAGTTGCTCTCCAATCACTTTCGACTATTAAAAAAGACACTAGCCTTTTCAATTTCCAATCGAATGAACCCTTTTGAAGTTTCTACGACAAAGCTTTCAATAAGAACGTAAATGCCCTCAGGGCATAAATTACAACCCCTGCCCTGAGGGCTGAGGGGGTTGTCATTCTCAAAGACCAAATTTCCCGAACTTTCAACTACGTTGGACAAAATTACTATCTCAAAATTTTGATAGGATGTGTTTGGGGAAATGGTGGGCGTGAGAGGGGGGTTATTTGCCCTCCAACCACTTTCGACTATTAAAAAGGCACTAGCCCTTTCAATTTTCAATCGAATAAGCCCTTTTTGCAGTTTGTACGACAACACTTTCTATAAAAAACATTATATGCCCCAGGGCATAACTTACAACCCTTGCCCTGAGGGCTGTGAAGGGATTGTAATCCTCAAAGACCTAATTTCTAGAGCCTTTAACTATGTTGAACAAAATGGCTATCTAAAAATTTTGACTGGATATGTTTTGGGAAAAGATGGGCGTGAGAGGGGGGGGGGGTAGTTGCCCTCCAACTATTTCCGACTATTAAAAAGGGCACTAGCCCTTTCAATTTTCAATCGAATGAGCCCTTATTGCAGTTTGTACGACAACGCTTTCTATAAAAAACCTTATATACCTTAGGGCATAACTTACAACCCTTGCCCTGAGGGCTGTGAGGGGATTGTTATCCTCAAAGACGTAATTTCGGGACCTTTCAACTACGTTGAACAAAATGGCTATCTCATTTTGATTGGATGTGTTAGGGGAAATAATGGGCGTGAGAGGGGGTTATTTGCCCTTCAATTACTTTCGACTATTAAAAAGAGCACTAGCCGTTTAAATTTCCAATCGAATGATTCCTTTTTGAAGTTTCTACGACCACGCTTTCTGTAAAAAAAAAAAGTTACAGGCCCCCAGGGCATAACTTACAACCCTTGCCCTGAGGGATTTGGGGAGTGTCATCCTAAAAAACATAATTCCCGGACTTTTTAACAACGTCAAACAAAATGGCTATCTAAAAATTTTGATCGGATGTGTTTGGGGAAATGGTGGGTGTGAGAAGGGTGTTAGTTATCCTCCAATGACTTTCGACTATTAAAAAGGGCACAAACGCTTCTAATTTCCAACCGAATGAGCCCTTTTTGAAGCTTCTGCAACATCACTATCTATAAAAATCTTATTTGCCTCCAAGGCATAACTACCAACCCTTGCGCCGAGGGCTCTGAGGGGGTTATCATCCTCAAAGACCTAATTTCCAGAACTTTCAACTACGTTGAACAAAATGGCTATCTAAAAATTTTGATTGGATGTGTTTGGGGAAAAGGTGGGCGTGAGAGGGGGCTAGTTGCCCTCCAATCACTATCGACTATTAAAAAGGGCACTAGCCCTTTTAATTTCCAATCGAATGAACCTTTTTTTAAGTTTCTACGACAAAGCATTCAATAAAAACCTTATATTCCCCCAGGGCATAACTTACAACCTTTACCCTGAGGGCTGGGGGGGGGGTGTCATCATCAAAGATATAATTTCCTGATCTTTTAACTACTTTAAACAAAGTGGCTATCCCAAAATTTTGATTGGATGTGTTTGGATAAATGATGGTCGTGGAAGGGGTGTTAGTTGCCTTCCAATCACTTTCGACTATTAAAAAGAGCGCTAGCCATTTCAATTTCCAATCTAATGATTCCTTTTCGAAGTTTCTACGACAACGCTTGCTATAAAAACCTTATATGCTCTCAGGGCATAACTTACAACCCTTGCCCTTAGGACTGTGGGGGGGAGGGTTGTCATCCTCAAAGACCTAATTTCCAGAACTTTCAACTACGTTGAACAAAATGGCTATCTAAAAATTTTGACTGGATGTGCTTGGGGAAAAGATGGGCGTGAGAGGGTTAGTTGCCCTCCAACCATTTTTGACTATTAAAAAGGGCACTATTCCTTTGAATTTCCAATCGAATGAGTCATTTTTGAAGTTTTTACGACAAAGCTTTCTATAAAAACTTTATATGCCCCAGGGCATAACTTACAACCCTTGGTACCCTGCTCTAAAGGAAAAAAATAAAATAAATAATACATTGTGCCAACATCGTTCTTTACTTAGACAGCGCGATTGCACTGCCTATGATAAAACGAACCAAGAGTATCAGAAAATTCCACATGATAGCGTTCCTTTACCTACTATCTATGAGGATCAAGTTTTTGGTAAAATAAAGAAACTGAAACGAACTAGTATAACTCCCATAGATATGCCGATTGAACTTGTAAAAGCCTTTCCTGACAAATTGACTAAGCCACTAACACAAATTTTTAATTGTGTTTCAACTTCTTCAGTTTGCCTACAGATATGGAAAACGGGGTATGTTACTCCAATCCCTAGAAAAAATAATAAAAAATACTGAACTTAATTTCGATGTTGTGAGGCCAATCACTTTGACCCCCTTGTTCAGCAAAATGTACCAAAGTTTTGTAGCTAATTGGCTAAAACCTGAACCCCTCTTTGATCCTCATCAGTACGGTAACAGAAAGAATGCTTCAACATCCCATTATCTTGTCAGTCTTTTATATTTTTTAAGCATGTTTATGAGCCTGGTAAACGGTTAAACTTACTAACAATTGATTTTAAAAAGGGTTTCGATTTTATTGATCATAACATTTTAGTTTCTAAGCTTTTAATTGATTTTAGAGACAATCCTGCTGGTGTGAAAATCATTCAGCGTTTTTCAATAAATAGGTTCCAAATTTTTAAATATAAGAAGTTTTTCTTTGAACCTGAGCCAGTTCTTTGTGGTGTACCTCAATGTATCATTCTGGGTCTTATTCTTTTTCTAGTTATGATCAATTATATTGCTAGTGAAGTGGAGATGCAGGTGTGAAGTGGAGGCCATGGATAAAATTACCGAGGATCTGGAAGATGCAGCTAGACGGCATAATAGTAAAATATTGTACTGGCATGTTAACAAATTGAGAGGGAGTAGTCAATCCGGAATTGGCCCAGTTAAAGATATGAAAGGGGCCTCAATTAGCGATAAGAAAAAAACTAAAGAGATGGGCCGAACATTTTGAGAATTTCCTTAACCGAGATAGAGTTGCAGGAAAAGATATAGAGGAAAATGAAAAAGTTTGTGATACCTTGTGTGTGAAGGACGATTTGTTTTATGAGGAGGAATTAGCAACAGTACTAAAAGGATTAAAAAATAATAAGGCTCCAGGTGCTGATAGGGTGGTCAATAAGTTTCTTAAATATGGTGGCTCTGAGGTTAGAAATAAGTTACTGAATATTAGGAATATGATTTTTGAAAATGGAGAAGTACCTAACGATTTTAGGAAAATTTTAATTAAGCCGCTTTATAAGAAAGTTGATAAAAGTGAGTGTGGTAATTATCGAGGCATTAGTCTGGTCTCTGTAGGTAGTAAATTACTTAGGATGCTTTTTAGACTGAGAGATGTCGTAGACAAAGTTTTAAGAGAAGAACAGTGCGGTTTAAGAAAAGGTAGAGGATGTGTTGACTAAATTTTCACTCTTAGGTTAATAATTGAGAAGTGCCTGAGTTTTCAAACACCTTTGGTCCTCAGTTTTATAGATTATGAGCAAGCGTTCGATTATGTTGATAGAAGAGATTTAGTAAAGGTTTAATCCTTGTATGGTATACCAGACAAATACATTAAAGTGATTAGTGCTATGGACGAGAATAACACTGCTTTGGTTAAGGTAGGAAATGAGGTTAGCAGCTGGTTTTGTATTAAAACAGGAGTTAAGCAGGGTTGTGTTCTATCCCCCTTTATATGGATTATTTTGATGGACTTTGTTTTAAGGAGCACAGGAAAGGCAATGGGAGACCACGGAATCAAATGGGGAGGAAAAAGTCTCCTGGACTTAGATTATGCTGATGATTTAAGCATCCTAGATGAAACTGTGAGCAAAATGAATGAAGTTTTAGAGATTTTGCGAGTTCAGAGTGCTAGAATTGGTTTGAAAATTAATGTTAAGAAGACTAAGTTCCTAAGGCTAGGAATAAGTGAAGATGAAAATATGACGTTGGGTAATGAAAAGATTGAGCAGGTGGACAGCTTCACTTACCTTGGTAGTATTATTAGTAAAGATGGCGGGAGCAGTGAAGATGTTAAAAGTAGAATAGCCAAGGCTCATGGTGTTTTTTCACAGTTAAAAAGTTTGGAAGAACAGGAAGATAAATCTGCAAACCAAGATTAGAATATTAGAAGCTACAGTGATGACAGTGGTAAAATATGGCTCTGAAGCATGGGCGCTCCAAAAAGCAGATGAAGATTTGCTAGATGTTTTCCAGAGAAATTGCTTAAGGATTGTTCTGGGTACCCAGTTGACTGACTGTATTTCAAACAATAGGCTATACGAAAAATCTGGTTCAATACCACTCTCTAGGGCTATAATGAAAGAAAGGTTGAGGTGGCTAGGGCACATTGTGTGGATGAAGGATGACAGATTGCCGAAGATTGTTCTTTTCGGCCAACCGTCTAGGGCTAAACGGAAAGCAGGTCGTCATCGTCTGGGGTGGGAGGACGTCATAAAGAAAGATTTAAAGGAAATGGGACCTTCGTGGGCGGGTGTAAAAAGGGAGGCTTTGAATAGATTGGGATGGAGTAGGAGCGTGCGTAAATGTGTTGGCCTCAGGTGGCTTGTGCTGCGGTGAGTTTATAGCAGTAGTAGTAGTAGTATATTGCTGATTGATAGTGATTGTGAAGACTGCTGGAAATATGTTGATGACCTTACCCTTGGAGAAATTTGTGAAGCAAATAATTGTAGCAAAGCTCAAATTTTAATTGATAAAGTGAAGACTAAAGCTTCCAGTTCAAATATGGCAGTAAATGACAGCAAATCTTATATTTTAATTATTTTATTTTTAAGTTCTTCTGAACCAAAATTTCTACCAACTATCTCTGATGCTCTTCAATTCAGGATGATTAAACTCTTGGGAGTTATTATTACCAGTGATTTAAAATGGGAAGCAAACACATCTATTCTAGTAAAAAGGGGTAATGCTGGGCTGCAGATGCTCAAGTTTATGTCGAAACATAGCGCCCCTCCAAATCACCTCCTCCGAATATTTACATCTTTTATTCGCCCAATTCTAGAATATGCAGCTTCTGTATAGTATTTTGGACTGACGGCTGAGCAAAGCGCCAGGCTGGAAAAAGTTCAGAAAAGAGCTATAATGATAGTATTGAAGCAGGCAGAAATGTTGTATGAAGAGCTGCTGACAAAGTTTAAAATGCAAACTCTAAAAAAAAGAAGAGAGAAACTCTGCATGGATTTCGGAAGAAAATCTTTGGTCCACCCAATCCACAAAACCCTTTACCCCCCTCAATTCACAACAAAACAAATCCCGTGCAGGGTTGCAGTGCATGTCAAGAAACTTCAGCCGGTATGCTGTGCCCATCAGCGATTAGCGAAAAGTTTTATACCTAGTTTTGTAAAAATGTATAACGAAAATCAGAAGGATTTATTAGTGTTTTTTATGCATTTGCTTTTTAATGTGACTATACCAAAGAAATTTGGCAGTGCGAAGAAAATTTTTGTGAAAATAAAAGTTTATCTTTCTATCTATCAGGTTTCTCAGCTCTTTTTTAATATGGCAAAGAGAGTAAGGTACGCTAGTTAAGTGAAACTTTCAGAGCACTTCTGGGCTTAATATTTGTTTCCCAGAAAGTCTCATAAAACAAACCAAAATACATGGGTGATAAGATGGAGGAAAAAGGGAAATGTATGATAATCTGTACTCCCAAATGCATGTTAGGAGTTTTGCTATTTTGTTTTTACCTTATTTCGACTGCAAAAGTAAGTACCAAATTTTAGTGCAAAAATAAACGCATATTTATTTTTTTGGTAAACAATCTTGTAAGTTTGAGAAAAGATTATCCCATTTTTTAGCTAAAATTTGATAATCTTAACGAAACCGTGCCCCTGAATTTGCGTAACCTACGTAAGATAACAAAGGTTTGTCTAATATTAACAAATATAGCCTATGTAAATTTTATTTTGTATATAACTTAATTTCCAAAGAACAAATTTCCATAATAGAAAGACTGAAAAGAATGAAACGGGTTCTATTATAATCTCAATGGTTCAATACCCTAATTCTAAGGCTTAGAAATTTCCCGTGTTTTATATTTTCACTCCCAGCTCCCTTAACTAGCAGATTCCCGAATAATTCCCAGTCCTCTTAGCCTGTCTACTGACATGCAAAAACTAGAGGGCTACTGCAAGAAGAGCTGTTTAAGCGCTCATTTAAACATTAATGTTTACACTTAGTCACTTTTTATACATTTGATTTGATAAAACCATCATAAACTGTCGTAAGTAGTAAGGCAATAGGCACCACAGGACGAAATTAGGGACGAGATTGCAGAATGCTACCAAACACGCTATATTTTCGAATGATATAGCATTTCGAATGGTATAGCATTTGCATAACTTTGTTCTGAATGATCTTAACTGCTGATTGAATGATAGGGGTGAAACTGAGCTCAAAAACATTTTTAATTTTATTGTATGAAGGTGGTAAAAAAGGGTTAAACTGCTTACCAGTTAAGGTAAGCCCGAAGGGGTTGCAACACGAGAAACTTTCGTGTTGGCCGGGACTGATGTTCATAAATCGCTCGACTCTCTCATTCACACCGCTATGCTACTCCATGCAGTAAAACGTGGATTGAGCCCTTCATATGTCAGAGCTCTTCGAGACATGTATTATGGTCTTAAAGTTTGCACCACCCATTGAAATGAGAATCATGCGCTTGAATGAAGATGGATTTCTATTTTCAGCATCTAGAACCAATATAATTAAATGAATATCAACAAATTTAGCTATTATAAATAGTTTTTGATTATTGTGTTCAAGCCGTATTTTCCCCAAATATTTATTTTATTCCTGCCAAAATGGTGTTTAATATACGCTGCTCAAGTGCTTTATTTAATTCAAGCTTGTTTCTTTTTTTAAATTTAATTTATATCTGCTATGATACTATTTATTATGTAAAACCACTTGATTTTAATTGACTGACAAGACAAAAATTACGAAAATACTTTAAAAAGGATGCCGAAACCCGGGATCGAACCAGAGACCTTTAGATTCTCGGCCTAACGCTCTCCCAACTGAGCTATTTTTCGTTATTACAAATCGTGTTTGAAACAATATATGATGAAACAACAGGGCCGTTTTTTAGCACCTTAGACTTAACGGTCATAATACACATTAAAATTTCAAATATATATCAAAATTTCAATATATATCAGACTGTCAATCTACTTTCCATTAGTTCTTTTCAGTAATCTTGGATATTCTGATGATTTTCTCTCTTTTTTGTAGATGTTATGACAAATAAAACATACGGCTCGACATATAAATTTGGTTTCAGTAAAATGCGAATGACGTCCTGGACTTTAGAAGATATAGTGAGTGATTCAGAACAAAATTCTTTGCATATTTCTGCTAATTTTTCCATGCCCGTCTAAGTTAAGATATCCTAAATCAAAAGTGCAATAACAAAAACCGAAGAAAAACGCTGAGGTGTTTCCTATTCAAAAGTAAAAAATGTAAAAATGAAACACAAAACTCTAAGAGAAAAAACTTTAGAAAAATAGATAATATAATGTAGATCAGTGAATGAATAGATCTGAAACTGAGGAATCCAATGATCTAACACGAGGAATCCTTGTTTTCGGTTTCCATTAATGTTTGAATTTATTTCTGCCCATCTTTTGGTTTAATGTAGCTTTTTACTTTTATTTAAAAAACTTGTGTTTTGAAAAAAGTTTAATACTACAAAGTAAAGCGACAAAAAATTCGGATTCAGCACAGAATTATTTCCATATTTTTGCTGATCTTTCCATGTCTTTCTGAACCAAGACTGCAGAAATCAAAATTCCATTAACAAAAAACCGTAGAAAAAAGAGCGGAGGTGTTGCCTACAAAAGTAAAAAACGTAAACTTGAAACACAAAACTTAGTCATCTGCAAATATTTCAGGTGTTTTATATTGTTCTCTAGGAAAAAAAAAATTAGTATTTAAGAGATTTTGATTTTATTATCTAGATTTGTGAATTCATATGTATGAAAATGAGGAATAAACGGCTATAAGGATTTCGCCCCGTTTTTAGAGCTGTAGAAATTGAGCATTAGGATGATTGGAATATTTTATGCTGGGTAGAGGTCATAAATCTTAAATAAAGGATTTTGTCTTTAATGATAGGTCAATGTTTGTTTACTTTTGAGTCTCAGAACATAAAGACTTTCTATACATTGTCCGATTTTTGTACAGAAGGCAAATTTTCGTTAGAACGTGAAGATAATAATCGCTTGATCTTATCTTTAAATTTTAATTTTTTTTTCTTAGTTTTCTAGTCTATAAAATAACACCACTTCTTGACTACAAAGGTTCTTGTGTCTGCACTGCGTCAGCTGGGGATGACCTCTGGAGCCTTAATTATCAAACAGAGATCTATCAATTGTGCTACCAAAGGGCTTCATATCCTATTTGAGCCCTACGGCAGCCATGCGTGCCAGAGACTTGGGGAATTTCAGGATTTAAGGGTAGTACCCAGATATTTGTGAAAATTAAGAATTTGAGAGAGGGGTGGACCTGAGACCCTCCATCCTCTCGTATGTCCCTTGTGTAATGCTGTCCTTGATGTATGAGAAATTGTTAGTTTATTGAGAGTGAATTGAAAGTCATTCTCTTTAATCAATATGTATTTGTCTTTTCAGCATCTACAGCAACTATCAATAATTGAATCTAAACAAATTTAGAGATTATAAATAGCTTTTTAGTGTTGTATTCAATATCTCTTTACACCAAATATTTGCTTTATTAATGACAAATTGGTGTTTAATTTACGCTGCTCAAGTGTTTTATTTAATTCAAGCTTGTTTCTTTTTTTCAATTTAATTTATATCTGCTATGATACTATTTATTATGTAAAACCACTTGATTTTAATAGATTGACAAGACAAAAAATTATGAAAATACTTTAAAAACTATGCTAAAACCTGGGATTGAACCAGTGACCTTTGGATTTTTGGTCTAACGCTCTCCCAATTGAGCTATTTCGGCTTATCATAAATCGTGTTTGAAACAATATATGATGAAACAAAACGGCCGTTTTTTAGCACCTTACATCTTACATATTGTATCTTACATCTAAGATCTTTCATCTTTCTGCAAAGATTAGCGTTTTTTCAACTCATCTTTGAAAGAATTTGAAAGGATTTTGTGTGCGTGTGTGTGTGTGTGTGTGTGTGCGTATGTGTGTGTGCGCGTGCGTATGTGTGTGTGTGTGAACGCGTGTGTGCGTTTGTGTGTGTGTGCGCGTGTGTGCGCATGTGTGTGTGCGTGTGTTTGTGTGTGTGAGCATGTACGTGTGTGTGAATGTGTGCGTGTGTGTTATTAACAAAATTTGTAATTTATTATGCACTTGTTTTATAAATAATGCTATAAGCAAAAAGTCTTGATTTATTATGCATTTGTTTGATAAATAAGAATCAAATTAAGAAAAAAACAAAACATTTGTTTCATAAATCCAACTAAGAAAAAATAAATAGTGTGCTATAATTGTGATAAAACTTTCCTCAAAGAAAAAAAACTCAATCCATTCATTTTAGTTTCAGGGGGAAGCTACAAAAACAACTTCCTTCCCTGGCCCAGGACTTCAAAATATCATGGGTAATTGTCCACTGGCGCCGGATGATGTAAGTGAAGGTACGTCGTTTACTATTACCCCGGATTTTCAATTTACAACGGATGAAATGAATAGCCTTATGGAAATTGTTGGATCTAATGTTTTCGGGGACATTTTTGACGATGACTTTATTATTAGTGAATTCGGTCCTAAGCAAATAGGTGCAGGACATGAAAATAGTGTCGTGTCCCCGAAACTACGTGAATTTTATTTGCTGGAATCTGCTCTAGGTCACTTGCAAACACATAGGGTAGATTTTAATCCCCCCGAGGAAAACCTGGTTGACGGGGGTGTCATCTTAACAGACCCTGTAAATGTTCTTCATACCTACATCGACCAAATTTTAGCACTTATTGAGATTCAGATTCAGAAATAGGGGGGTCAGGGGGGATTAAGGCATCGGTAAATCAAAAAGTTTATTTACAAAAGGGGACATCTGGGGACATTTTTTATTTTCATTTTTCAACTGGCAATCAATCTTTTTACCCTGGTCTAAATGAATTTAAGGGTATGTTTTTCAATTGGGTTAATAAATTAATATCAACTTTGGACACATTTAACGAGAGGGGAAGCGGGTCCACCATTTTATGCATTGAAAATATGGATCTGAATTTCAGTAGATTAAAAAAAACATTTAGTTTAAGAGGGGCGGGTAGAAAAAAAAATGCCACCCAGATTTGTCGGCTACCAAAGGGGTTCAGAGTTTCGGTTTTGAAACGGGGCTGCAATGCTTTAAATATGCATTTTTAGCAGCGCCCCATAAAACATTAAAAAAAGATTCAAGAATGAATTATCTCAACAGACTTCCACGTAATGGTGGAGAAAATTTTCCTGATGTAAATTTTGACTTTTTAGAGAAAAAATATCTAGTATTCCTAAAAAAACTAGCCATATTTGAAAATGTAATTGAAAATCTCGGGTTGGGGGTGGTTGTTCTCCGTTGTGACAAGGAATTTGTAAAGTGAGGAAGGAAACCGAATAAAAAAGGGGTTTTATATTCCGTTCGGACACCGTTGGTAGATAATGTTAAAAATTGGGTTTGGATCGTTTACGAGCCGCCCAAAGATGTAAATTCCTATGGTCATTTTTCCCCGTTACGGCAATAAGTCGACTCTTATCTCAAGGTGTGAAGAAAGGGAAACGTCACCATTGCCTCGTGTGCCTTTCCCCATTTATAACTGAAAGAACATTCACAGATCACATGAGATATTTTAAAATTCATGGCAATCAAAGAATAGAAATGCCGGCAGAAGGCATATATACTTTACAATTTAAGAACTTCCCAAAGTTCCTGTTACAGATTGACAAAGTATGTTTAGATTCTGAATCAAGACTGATGGAGGTATCGGACCCATCAAGCCCAAATATAGTCAAGGAACGCAAACTATCTGCGTGTGACTATGTGCAGGCCCGTCACGATTCCAAAAATAAAACACAATTTGAAGAGTTTTTTACTATGGATGAGGAGGGTAGCATGGAGAAGTTATTGGTGTCTTTAATAAAAACAGCGAACGGTGCAATTTCACGATTGCGTCACACCAACTACCCACTGTCATTATCAGATAAGGAGCAACTGGCATTAGAAAAGGGGACAATTTAATGGGTTTGTAGGGGTGCTCTTGCCCCAAAAGACGCTGTCCAGGATCAAAATCATCTTATTGACCCCAATTCAACGGGTAAAAGTAACTTTTGGGGGTGGGCTCACAATTCATGTAATTTAAAAATTAAACAGCAACTCTTTCTTCCGGTTTTTATACATAACTCTAACTACGATCTGAAGTATGTGCTACCAGCAATGGCACATCTTCAAAGAAATGGAACAGTGGATGATGCGTTGGTGATAGACAACTTTTCCTACAAAATTATTCCTAAATCATCGGAAAAGATTCTTGTTTTGGAATTTATGTGGAGATATGTTGAAGACGACATTGAGTAAACGAATAAAATTCGCTTTTTAGATTCCTACAGTTTTTTCCCTAAATCATTGAGCGAATTAATTCAAGTGCAGAAAAATGATTATGCCTGCAACGCTTTCCCCCTTCTCAAACAGCAATTTCCAATTTATTTATACGATTTGCTGACAGTGAAGGGTATCTATGTTTATGATCATTATTGTTCCATGTCGAGATTTGCCGAGGAAACTATTCCCTCGAACGAATCGTTTTAGGACAGTCTACACGATCGTAGGTGCACTCCCGATTAATACAGTTTTGCTAAAAAAGTGTGGGCAGAAGGAGGGTGTAAAAATTGGTTTGATTAATGTAAGCTGTATTTGTCGAGTGATGTGTTAACTTTGTTAGACATTATGTGTAAAAATACGGACAAAATCTATGGGGAATTTAATATTGATTTAAGGTATTATTTTTCATCCTCTCATTTGGTAACAGACCTCATCCTAAAAATTAGCACGGAAAAAATTGGGCTAAGTAATATCATCACTAAGCACTCGTACACCAGAGTATCATTGTGGGGTGGATATGTCGTTAATAAAAATTGTGTTCAGGCAGCCGGTCCAAAATGAGTAAAGGTGATAGCAAAATCGGCGGTGCTTGTTAATGCTATACATACCCTAAACCCTTCGTCAATGTCTTTTTATTCATGGCCTAGCGGTGTCATTAAGTGGCTCAATGAAATATAAGTCTTTCATTTTCCCAAAATTGAAAGTGTGGAGGAGAATGAACAAATTGGATGGTTTTTTTAAATTTATGGAGAGATACCAGTTGAGCTTCACGATTCAGTAAAGGATTTTGTTTTTCCATGCATCAATAGACCTGTGACTAGGGACTCTTTGAGCCCCCGCAACAGACGTTTAGTCGAGGTGGTCGGATTGCATTGGTCACCTTCAAAACAAAAACTTATTGCTGACCTTCTGCCGAAGAAAAATATTTTTGTACATGATGTGGCTTTAAAATGGATGTGCAACAACGGTTTCAACGTCACAAAGGTTCATAGAGCCCTCCAGTTTAGTCAAAAACCCTATCTAAAAACGTTTGTTGACACTTTTGTCAAGACACGTTCTGAAGCGCAGACAAAAGCCGAAAAAGAAATTTATAAGCTTATTTATATTCGACTTTTGGTAAAATGTGCGAGAGAGTTCGCAATAGGAATCGTTGTGACGTCGTGACCGATCCCAAACAATGTGCTCGAATTATTGCCAATCCAAATTACACTTCCTTTACAATCATTGGCCCGGACATGGTACTATTGAATAGAAAAAAAGAAGCATTGTCTAAAATAAAAATATTGCTGTAGGCAGTGTGATCTTGGAGATCTCTAAATAGCTCATGTTGGAATTCTACTACAATGTGGCGAGGGTAAAGTGGCTGGAAAAGGGGCAAGTAGAGGTCTGCTATGGGGACACTGATTCTCTACTGCTAAAAGTAAAAACTCCAAACCTACTTGATGATTTGGCGCACGGTGAAATCATCAGCTCGTAGATGAACTACACCAATTGGAGTGGGCTTTACCCAGAGCTAGTGAGACTTAGGGCGCCAAATCAACTTTTATTTTTTAAATCAGAAACGGGAAGCGACATGATTTCCCGTGGTATGTTTGTAAGTCCGAAGGTGTACTTTATACAGACACACGACGAGGAAATCAAAAAACGTTGCAAAGGAGTACTCACGTGCTATGTGGATAAGAATTTCGACATGGACATCTATAGGAATTGTATTGTTCAAAATACAATTCCATGAGCCAAATTGTTGGCAATTCGTTCACTGAACTACAGGAACTTCACTGTAAATATAGAAAAAATTGCCATGAGTACCATTTCCGACAAGGTCTATGTTTGTCAAGACGGTGTGACTACCCCCCCCCCTGGGGCACTATTTAACTTCCGACCGAGCCGAATGTGCTAGCCATAGGGAAAGTCGGTTTGAGTAAAGTCCGATAAATTTCCCAAAACCTTGGGGGGGGGGGGGAGTGGCCTTGCGGCCTGGGCGGGGGGGGGGGGGCTCAAGGTTCAGGGGGGGGCTCCCGGCCGGCCGTCAGCGGGGGGCGCGCAGCCACTACCAAAGTTGTCTTTTTTTTTACTTAGAGCAGATTTTTGTGCTTTTGTAAATATACATGTTGCATTCAAATTAAAAAAATGGTGTAAAAAAAGTGATATCATTCTAAGTGTATTTTTTTTTTCATTAAATGATGTATTTTTTATAAATAAAGTATATTTATTAAAGTACTTTTTCTAGTGCATTTTTTTAAATGTTTTTTTATTATAAATAAATTTAAAAAAAAATCTTAAGTGTATTTTTCTTTGTTTTTTGTAAAGTGCTGTTTTTTTTATAATACAAGAAATATGATTCTTTATTGATTTTGTTCTTCTCATTATTCTTGAATGGAGTAGAAATAGGGAAATTATTTAGTCATTAGACAACTAAAGTCTACAGTTGGTTGTCTTGGTGAATTATTGAAGAGAACTAGTATCAATTTAAAACACCGTTCAGACCCTTTCAGTGTGGACCATCAATGTCAGGCAAAATAACACTCTTAACTAAAATAATTAAAAATTGCGATAAAAAGTTTGTGGAAAAGCCGATAAAAATCTACTATAGTTACAGTATTTGGCAGGAGTCATACAATAAAATAAAAGCAATTGGCACGTCGGGATTGGTGCAGATATAATTCATACAGGGACTTGATGTTTTCAACATTATTGAACCAAACTCTTGGTTGATTATTGACAATCTGGCTGAATCTATTGAACAATGGTCCCAGGAAATGCTGCAATTGTTCACCGTTCGCTCTCATCATGAACAGATTTCCATTACTCTGGTTCTACACACTCTCTTTAATCAGAGCAAATTTATCTGAACAATTGCTTTGAAGTGTACCTGCTATATCATCCACAGAGTTGTTCGTGATTCTAGTTTGCTAGTACCCCTCAATAAAAAAATATATCCAGTTGCCCCCAAATTTCTGCTCTCAACATACAATCAGGCACCTAATACATTCTACGGCTACATCCTATTGTATTTTAATCAAAATACACCTGAGGATTTGCGTGTAGTCACAGATACTTTTGACAATGGAATTACGGTAGATCTCCCCGTGAACAGTAAAAAGACCTATTAGTTGCTATCATGACACTGAAGAAACTACATGAAAATACACATTTATTTTCAGTTTTAAGCACTTCAAAACCCCCACTTAGGATAGCCATACTCAAACATGTTATTGACAATGATTTCATTAATCTAATATCTGAACTTTGTTGAAAGTTGACCGAGGGCAATGTTCAACTGCCAGAAATAGTTAAGCAACAAGCAAAGCAACATCGCTCCATTGTACGTACATTGGTCTCTAAGAACAAAGGAAAGAATTTTAAAAGGAAACGTCTTCTTCAGGCAGGTGGTAGCTTTTTTACACTTTTACTGCCAATAATTGCAGGACTTGTAAACAGTTTTCTCTATAAAATGGCCAAACTCTATAAATTGACTCCAATAGAACTCGCTCTCTCAGCCGTGGAACACTTTGAAAACAATCGGAGTAGATTCATTGGCAACGAGAATATTGAAGATGATAAAAAACTGCTTTGTCTTCAAGATACTCTTCACCGACTGAACAAACACAAAGCGTATCGTGCGAGGGCTGGTGGTATTGATCACAAGAAAGAATAAACTCCTGAGGATTCTGCTGCTGCTGCTGGAACACAATTAAAAAAGGAGGAATCGGATTCAATAGTGTTGAAAATTGGAAATCTAATGCCCCACTCATATTGTGAACAAAGTAAACAACTCATAACATATCTCATGGAAAGTGGTCAAGATCATATTCAAGTTGATAGCAATGGGAAAGGGATTATAATTCAGGGCAAGAGCTATAATCTACTTGATTTAATATATGATATGGTTACAAATCGTAAAGGACTATTATCATTTGACAATCATCTATACAACTTTCTAAATACATTAAACTTCCCCAAAACCCTTATTAGCAATAGGAAAATTCTAAAAAAATTAAATGAACATGCACCCTCAACACCATTAAAATATGAACATGAAGAAGAAGAAGAAGATTTTAAATCAATTTTGGAAAATACTAGCACACCTAGTGGAAACTTGACAATAAGGAGGGATAGTACAGTATTGATGACTAGAAAAAAGCGAAGACGTATAAAGTATATGTCACCACCACCACCAACCACCAGTATACAAAAGGGTAGCGGACGTTACACTACACATTTACATTCAAAATGGTTGAAGTTCTGAAACGTGTTAATGAAAATATTGGTGAAGTGTGGAGTTTAAGTTCCCCCAGCACTCTTTCCAAAGTCACTGGTGTTCACGCTAAAAGTGTACTAGACTATCTACAAAATGAATCAAGTTACACTCTGCATAGAAATCATAGGCTTCGTGCTAATCATTATCGAAAAACTAAAGCCTTTTTCCCATTGCATATAATGCAAGCAGATCTCTTAACTCTAGATCAGATTCAAAGACGTCACAATACACCGTACAAGTATATTCTACTTACAATCAGTGTTTTTAGTCACTAGGCATATGCCATTCCATTGCAGCCAAAGAGAGGTGTTGAAGTTGCTCAAGCCGTTGAAAGTATTCTCGAACAGGATTCATATACAAATATTCAAAAGGACCGTGGTAGTGAATTTGTTAATCCTCTTGTTGCAAAAGTTCTAGTACAACATAAAAAACTGCTCTATCACTGTCATTGTCCTATAAAGGCTGTAGTTGCCAAACGATTGATAAGAACTATTTGACTTTTAATTTCATGATATTGTACATTGAAAAATACATCTGTTTTTATTCATGATTTAGATAAAATCATGTTGATTTATAATCGACGACCTCACCTATCACTATCCAAGTCAACCCCAACGGAAGTTCATCATTCTGATCATGATACAATTGATAGCTTTCTTAAACAATATTCCAATGAAACGATTGTCAAGAAGAAAAAATTCAATGTTGGTGATACTGTTCGAATTAATAGAACACCTAATGTTTTTGAAAAGGGTAATTACTTGTGGCCCAGAGTTGAAAAAGTTGATTTCGAAGCAGAAACTGTCCCTGAGTATTTGATATTTACGTTTATTGTCTTGACGACATATTTCTGGGTCTTTGGTTTCACTTCGATTCCTTAGTTTGTAATTTATACTTTGAGGATTTTTATATCCCGAATTATGGTTGTAAAATTAGCTTGAATAAATTTTCACGTTTTTGGCTTGATTCATTCATCTTATTTTTGTGTGATACCAAAATAAATTAATATTTGCACGGGTTACCCTGCCACATTCGGACTGGAGGTTTCAAGTCCACAACCCTACAAATCACAGTTTTCTTGATGGAAGTAAAGAGCGAAACCGAAACTTAATACGAACTTTAATTGTTACTTTGCAGTTTATGGAAGGGATATCTGCAATATCGGTTCATATAAACTGACTCACGGTATTTCCCTGATTTTTTAGAATTCTGAAACTTTACTGAAAAACAACTGACGCAACAAAACAGGATTAGGAACAGAAAAGTCCCTAAGTAGCCTTCTGAAAATAAAAGATTTATAAAGCTCTCAATAGTACTTCCTCGGCAACGAAATCAATAAATCTTGTCAATCATTTAATTGTCAAAAAGTTAAAGAAATCTTAGTTTTCAATAAACGTTAGTTTGTCCGAATATTACAAATAAAGGGAAATAGTACAAGTCAGTTTATTTGAACCGGTTTTGCTCAAACTACAAAGCGATCATTTTTCTTCGTTCTTTAAGTTTCAACTTTACTCTTTAATCCCATCAGAAAACTTAGGTTTTTTTAAAAATTTATTTCTGTTTCTTTTTTTTATTTAAAAAGAATATGCAAAATAAACCTTCAAAAGGATATTAGTTTAACTTAGACGACGAAAATAAACATATCAGCGTGAGTTTCTGTTAAAATAAGGCATTAGATATAGGTTTACTTAGCACCTCTCTTGCACTTCCCTAAGAAAAAAATCTGTAATTTTGTCACCCAAGGGGTATATTATCCTCGGTATCCTAGAGGAATTAAAGTAAAGAATGTAACTATTTATGAAAAATTGTCCTATATGAAATGTATAGATATTTTCGTAAATTAGCGTCACTAACTCTAAGTCACTTTTTTTAAGTGGGGTATGTTCTCATCGGATTTTTGAAGCCTTAAATGTAACAAAAGATTGTATGGAAGAGTTTGAAAACTGATTTTTAATCCATGGGTTGGATTACAGTGGTGCCAAGTCACGAAAATATAGGAGTTGGTTTTTTTATGAAGCTACAAAAAGGTGTTTTCCAAAATTTAGGTAGGAAATATTTCAGGTTTTTCAAATTTCCAAATAACAATATCAAAAACTTGTTTTTCGTAACCAGGGTGGCAATTGCTCCCCTCCCCATATTGACACTCGTGCTGGGCTATGCGTTCATTCGTGGAAGTCTCTGATCTAATAGCACAAAAAGGTACTTTCATTGGCAAAATTCTCCAAATTACTGACTTCCCCAATTCACGTAAAAACAACTAAAACGTGCACTGACAGGTTTTAGCTCATCTTAAATTTGATAGTCCATCAGATTTAATTTTATATTTGTTTATATTTTATTGTTGTCCCGATGTTTGTATTGACATTAGTCGGCTTGGTCCTGCGATGCGTTACTAGTTGTAGTATATAGTAAATAATGAAAGAAGAAATTAAAATAGAAGATCCCTTTCACAAATCCCGTGACAGCCATATCACGGTGTACTATTGGAAATACTAACCCCTCCTATCCCTTACACAAATACCATAACAGCCCTATTCCAGTGTACTATTGCAGATACTAACCCTCCTATAGGCTTAATACGTCCTGCAACATACATATCCCGTGTCATAGCGTTATCTTAGCTTCTGGTTATAATAATATTTCCTGGAAACAACGCTTGCAAGGAGTTATTTTCTCCTACCGTTCCAAAGACACACATAGCGTTATCTCAGCTTCCAGTGATAAAATCATTCATGGAAACATCGATTTTAACGCCAAAATATTAGATATAAAAGAATGGGTCCAAGCTATTGTCATTAGATAAATTGAGTTTGATCAACAAACATGTTGATAATATACCAGAGGTTCTAGGATCGTAATTCCCAGAGGTTCATAATCTATATATTTTCGTAGTATGCTTAATGGACGAGGACTGTTTTTCACACAGTTTTCATTTATCAAAAGACATTTACGAGCCCTTTAGTTACTGTTGTATGTATATCATCTTTAGTTATAAAAATAGCCCTCCCTACTAACCATTCTTGGGCTATTGAATTCAATCCGTGAAATATTTTGAACCCGGACCTGCATGGAATGATATAGAACATTATCAAAATTAAAAAAGAGCATTTACCGAATTGTTTGTATTTGTATATCATTTATAATCATTAATTTTTGAAAAAACCCCTCCCTACTTGGCATTCTCGAACATTTTAAATCAATTATTTTATTTTTTATTATTGATTATTGATTTTTTTTCGACTTATAATTTTTTCTTCACGTGTTAAAATGACATTTAATCTTTGGTTTACATAGTATATGGATTTTTTATGTGGCTGGTCCCATAGTACTCTATGGTTGGTCATCGACATTAGTTGGTTTATTGTTTTTTGATAAATATTAATTGCGCACTGGAAGAATAAACACTTGTATCATATTTTAAAAAAGTGAAGATGAAATATCCCAAGGAAGGTTGTGCACATAATAAAGTTATCTTAGCATTCCATGCTGACAAAGACAAATATTTGAACTGGGAAACAATTAATAGTGGTAACACTGTTGGATATATATGTGTGCGTTGTCATGACAGTGAGAGTTTAGATTTCTTTGGACTACCGAAACACTTCAACATTGCTGATGGTGGATATGCGAGAGAAACATTTCCAGAGATGATAGCACGCAAAGACAATCCAAACACAAAACTATTAGTTAATTACGAGGGCCAACTTCTTGCTAATAATTCTGGTCACACGCTACCCGTTGATAGATCCTATCGCAATCTTTCTGGTATCAACATTCAAATGAAAGCATTGGAAAAAGAAGGGCCTACTGCTGCACCAATGTCATTATGCATATCTACATGTCGAAACTGCAATCTATGAAAAATAATGTGGTAATAGACAATGAAATCACAAGTAAAATAAAAAGGGAATTGGCTGACAATATAACAAAGGACTATAAAGATGTATTGCTGAAAAACAAAGCAGCTGCAAACGTTACTAGTATCAACGGCAGTTTACCGGCAGATATCATCATTGAACAGAATGATACCAATGATGGAATGTTTGGAATTGTAACTGAAACCATGTTAAAAGTCATGTATGACCCCAAAATGAAACAAATGCCATGTCAAGAGAAAACATGAGGAATAATTTTTTGGAATGGGTTCAATGCATTCATTTGTTTATGATGATATTGTGCATATCATCGCATACATAGCATTAATTCAATTAAAATGTTTGATTGAATTACTTTCTTATGTTTCAATTATTTTTAGGGTAGACTAGCAACTCCAACTTTTAGAATGTTTATTCAAAAGTCTGGGATGTAAGAAAAGGAATATTCTGAGACACAGGTACTACTAGCGGGCTCATAGGGGTCTACTAGTATCTGAGATAGGTTAACGGGGTTTTTCGCAGAGTCGGGGAGAGATGAGCTGTGTTTTTCCAGAATCCACACACACACACACATGCATGGAGAGAGAAAGAGATACAGACAGACAAAAGGAGCAAAAAGATAAGCAGAGAGACGCGCAAAATAACACAAAGACACACAAACAGGCGAAAAAGACAAATAGACACATAGAAAGGCACATAGAAAAGACATACACACAGACAGAAAAAAAGACACATAGACACACATACAGATGGACAAAAAAACACATAGACACACGGACAGACAGACGAAAAGACACAAAGTTACACAGACAGACACAAACACACGGTCAGAGAGAAAAAGACAGACGAAAAGACATATTGACAAATAGGCAGAAGGACAGACGCACAGAAAGACACATAGACACGCAAACAGACAAAAAAGACGCACAGACACATAGACAGGCATATAAAAAGAAGCACAGACAGACAGGAAAAAGACGCATAGAAACATGTACATATTTAAAAAACGACAAACAGACACACGGAAAGACGGACAAAAAAGACACCCAGACAGACAAGCAAAAGGTCAGAGAGAAAAAAGACACATAGACACACAGGTAGACAAAAAGACACAAAGACACAAAGGCAGTCATAGGAAAAGATATACAGACAGACAGAAAAAAATATATAGACAAACATACAGATGAACAAAAAGATAAATACACACGCGGGCCGACGGACAAAAAGAAACAAAGACGGAAACCCGAAAACGCGGTCAGACAGAAAAGAAAGACACATAGACACACGGACAGACACACACAAAGACAAACAAACGCATAGACAGACAGAAAAAGTAATATAGACACACAGACAGACGTACAAAAAAACACATACAGACACACAGACAGACGAACAAGAAGACACATAGACAAACAGAGAGAAATACAAAAATACACACAGACAGGTCGACAAAAAAGACACGGACAGACCGACAAAAAGTCACAAAGATTTACAGACAGACACGCAAGCATACGGTCAGAGAGAAAAAGACACACAGACACATGGACACACAGACATAAAAGACACACAGACGGACACACAAACAGACAGAAAAGGACACATAGACAGACATACAAAAAAGACACACACAGACACAGAGACCGGCGGAAAAGAAGACAAATAGACACAGACAGACATACAAAAAGAAACACAGACAGACAAAAAAAAAGACAAATTGACACCCAGGCAGACAGAGAGACACACAAAAAGAAACGGTAACACATAGACAGAAAATGACACGTAGACAGAGGAAGCAAAAAGACAAAAAAGACACATTGATACACAGGCAGGCATACATAATATAACAGCCACGTGTGCCTAATAGATCAATAATCAATAACATTGTTGGATTCTAGCGCGCTGTCGGGGAGAATGGATATAAAACACGCGATTCATAGCTTTATCGATCTAAAAAAATCTGCAGGGAATTCTCCGTGCGCAAAACAGGTTATTTCATAGAACCTATTTCCCGGAACATAATATTAGAAATAATTTGCTGGTCCTGATTCTAAGGCACCGTTCCATAAGGCAAGTCTCAGATCTTATATTCGATTCCTACATCGGACAAAAATCTTTGATGACGGACTATAAACCTACTCTTAGGAAAAAATCTTGAAGAAAATGTCTCGAAGAAAAAAATCTTAAAACAAAAAAAATCTTGAAGAGAATAAAATCTTGAAAAAATAAATCTCCAAGAAAAAACAAACCGCAAAGAAAAAAATCTTGAAGAAAATGAGATCTCGAAGAAAAAACGCTATGAAAAAAATAAGCCTTGAAGAAAAAAAGACATCTCCTAAAGTATTACGTAACATCCCAGGTGTGCATCGTCCTGAGTTAAAACCAGGAGTTCCCCACTTGACTAGCAGGCCCTGAGCTCTAACAAGTTATGCTAGATTACGTCGTCCTCAAGCAATTTAAAAAGTCACGCAAATCCTATTATGTAACAAACACCTACATCTTGAAGAAAATTAATATGGAAACACCAATCCCATGTTAGGCTCATTTAGGTTCACTTATCGTGGCGCCACGATAAGCGAACTTAAATGAACCTAACTTGGGATCGGTGTTTCCATGTTCCCAGTGCCTGCCTTTGTATGTCTGCATCTGTGTATTTGTATGTGTTTCTCACTCTCTTTGCTTATATGTCTGGGCGGGTGATTGCATGTCACAGTGCCTTTTGGTTTGTGTGTATGAATTCATGTTTTTGTATGTGTCTCTCACTCTCTAAGTCTGTGTGTCTGGGTGGGTACTTGCATGTCCCTGTGCCTGTCTTTGTCGGTTTGTATATCTGAATCTATATATTTGTATGTGTTTTTTGTTTTCCTTATTCTCTTTCTGTGTATGTCTGGGCGAGTGTTTGCTTGTTCCACTGCCTGTCTTTGTCGATTTGTATGTCTGAATCTATGTATTTGTATGTGTCTCTCACTCTCTTTGTCTGTTTGCCAGGGTTGGTGTTTGCAAGTCGTAGTCTTTGTCTTTGTTGGTTTGTATGTTTGAAGTGCCTGTCTTTCTCGGTTTGTATGTCTGAATCTATGTATTTGCATGTGTCTCTCACTCTTTTTGTCTTTTTGTCAGGATTGGTGTTTGCAAGTCCCAAAGTTTGTCTTTGATGGTTTGTATATCTGAAGTGCTTGTCGTTCTTGGTTTGTATGTTTGAATCAATCTGTTTGCATGTGACTCTCACTCTTTTTGCTTGTGTGTCTGGGTGGGTGTTTGCATATCCCACTGTCTGTCTTTGTTGGTTTGTATGTCTAAAGTACCTATCTTTCCCTGTTTGTATGTCTGAATCTTTTTATTTGTATTTGTCTTTCATTCTCTTTGACTGTGTGTCTGGGCGGGTGTTTGCTTGTTCCAGTACATGTCTTTCTCGGTTTGTATGTCTGAATCTATGTATTTGCATGTGTCTCTCACTCTTTTTGTCTGTTTGTCAGGATTGGTGTTTGCAAGTCCCAAAGTTTGTCTTTGATGGTTTGTATATCTGAAGTGCTTGTCTTTCTTGGTTTGTATGTTTGAATCAATCTGTTTGCATGTGACTCTCACTCTTTTTGCTTGTGTGTCTGGGTGGGTGTTTGCATATCCCACTGTCTGTCTTTGTTGGTTTGTATGTCTAAAGTGCCTATCTTTCCCTGTTTGTATGTCTGAATCTTTTTATTTGTATTTGTCTTTCATTCTCTTTGACTGTGTGTCTGGGCAGGTGTTTGCTTATTCCAGTGCATGTCTTTCTCGGTTTGTATTCTGAATCTATGTATTTGTATTTGTTTCTCACTCTCTTTGTCTGTGTGTGTCTGGCCAGGTGTTTGCTTATCCTAGCGCTTGTCTTTCACGGTCTGTGTGTCTTACTCTATGTATTTGTATAGGTGGCCCACTCTCTATGTCGTTTTGTGTTGTTTTGGATACATAAATTCCTGTATTTCTCTTTGTTGGTTTGCACATGTAAAGTGTCTTTTTTTATAATCGAGTTTGTCATAAGCTGTAAATTTGAATTTTCCTCCCTGTGTTTGCTTTTGTCTCTGGGTGTCTCAGTTTGTTTATCTAACTCTATGTATATGTATGTTTCTCACTCTCTTTGTCTGTTTGTCTGGGTTGGTGCTTGCTTATCCCCCTGACTGTCTTTCTCGGTTTATATTTCTGAATCTATGTATTTTTATGTGTCTCTCACTCCTTTTGCGTGTGTGTCTGGATAGGTGTTTGCTTGTCCCACTGTCTTTCTTTCTCGGTTTGTATGTCTGAATCTATGTATTTGTATATGTTTGAAATTTTCTTAGTCTGTTTGTCTGGGTTGGTGTTTGCACGCCCCAGTGTTTGTCTTTGATAGTTTGTATATCTGAAGTGAATGTCTTTCTTGGTTTGTATGTTTGAATCTATGTGTTTGTATGTGTCTCTCACTCTTTTTGCTTGTGTGTCTGGGCGGGTGTTTGCATATCTCACTGTCTGTCTTTGTCGGTTTGTATGTATAAAGTGCCTGTCTTTCTCTGTTTGTATATTTGAATCTATTTATTTGTCTCTCACTCTCTTTGACTGTGTGCCTGAGCGGGTGTTTGCTTATTCCAGTGCATGTCTTTCTCGGTTTTGTATGTTTGAAAATATGTATTTGTATGTGTGTCTCAATCTCTTTGTCTGTGTGTGTGTGGGCAGGTGTTTGGTTAGCCCAGTGCCTGTCTTTCTCGGTTTGTATGTCTGAATCTATGGATTTGTATGAGTCTCTCACTCTTTTTGGTGGTGTGTTTGGGCGGGTGTTTGCTAGTCCCACTGCCTGTCTTTCTCGGTTTGTATGTCTGAATCTGTGTATTTGTATGTGTTTCACACTCTCTTTGTCTTTTTGTCTGGGTTTGTGTTTGCATGTCCTAGTGTTTGTCTTTGTTCGTTTGTATGTCTGTCTTTCTTGGTTTGTATGTGTGAATCTATGTATTTTTATGTGTCTCACTCTTTTTTCCGTTTGTGTGTGGGAGGGTGTTTTCCTATTCCAGTGCATATCTTTCTCGGTTTGTGCGTCTGAATCTACGCATTTGTATGTGTATCTCACTCTCTTTTACAGTGTATGCGGGCAGGTGTTTGCTTATCCCAGTGCCTATCTTTCTCGGTTTGTTTTTCTGAATCTATGCATTTGTATGTGTCTCTCACTCTTTTTGCTTGTGTGTTTGGGCAGGTGTTTGCTTATTCCAGTGCATGTTTTTCTCGGTTTGTATGTTTGAATCTATGTATTTGTATTTGTGTCTCTCACTCTTTTTGCTTGTGTGTTTGGGCGGGGGGTTGGCTTGTCCCACTGCCTGTCTTTCTCGGTTTCCATGTCTGAATCTATGTATTTGTATGTGTTTCACACTCTCTTTGTCTGTTTGTCTGAGTTGGTGTTTGCAAGTCCCAGTGTTTGTCTTTGTTGGTTTACATGTCTGAAGTGTCTGTCTTTCTCGGTTTGTATGTGTGAATCTTATGTATTTGTATGTGTCTCTACCTCTTTTTGCTTGTTTGTCTGGGTGGGTGTTTTCTTATTCCAGTGCATATCTTTCTCGGTTTGTGTGTCTGTATCTATATATTTGTATGTGTTTCACATTCTCTTTGTCTGTTTGTCTGGGTTGGCCTTTGCAAGTCCCAGTGTTTGTCTTTGTTGGTTTGTATGTCTGAAGTATCTGTCTTTCTCGGTTTGTATGTGTGAATCTATTTATTTGTATGTGTCTCTCACTCTTTTTGCTTGTGTGTCTGGGCGGGTGTTTGCTTATTCCAAAGCATGTCTTTCTCGGTTTGTTTGTCTGAATCTACGTATTTGTATGTAAAATAACGTAAAATATATGCGAATAATTATCTTAAATATTACCTATATGTATCTATTCTAAAGATGCTTTAGATACTTTAATAAAATAAATTTAAAAAACGACTACTTGTAACAAAAATAAATAAATTAAAATATATGCGAAGAATTATCTTAAACATTACTTACATGTATCTATTTTAAAGATGTTTCAGATACCTTAATAAAATAAATTAAAAAAAAAAACGACTACCTGTAACAGAAATAAACAAATTAAAATATATGGGAAGAATTATCTTAAATATTACTTACGTGTTTCTATTCTAAAGATTCATCAGATACCTTAATAAAGTAAATTAAAATAAAACGATTACTTGTAGCAAAAAATGAATACATTAAAATATATGCGAAGAATTATCTTAAACATTACTTACATGTATCTATTTAAAAGATGTTTCAGATACCTTAATAAAATAAATTTTAAAAAACGACTATTTATAACAAAAATAAACAAATTAAAATATATGCGAAGAATTATCTTAAATATTACTTACATGTATCTATTCTAAAGATGCTGCAAATACCATAAAAAAGCTCCAACATCCTGCCTCAGACCTCTGAGCTGTATTCTCTAAAATATATATTTCCTAGCTAAAGATATCTCAATAATATATGATTCACCTATACCAAACTTCCTTGACAGCTCTCCGAAACTATACCTAGTGGAGGAAAATACTACCCCCAGTTTATTATTATTAAACAATTTCAATCAAATAAACGAAAATATTCAAAAAGTCATGTCGTTAGCCGAAACTTACATTAGGAGAAAAATAAGGCCTTTTAGGCGTTATTTATAAACCCAAACTCATCAAATCACTAAATCCAGTTACTAAATTTGTCCAACATTCTCTTCATTCCTCTCAATCTCTCATAATCTCTCAATCTCTCTTAATCTCTCTCAATCCCTCTCAATCCGTTTCGCCCAAATAATCCTCTAAAATATCCCAATCTGTTTCACCCAAATAATCCCCTAAAATGTGTCAATCTGTTTCGCCCAAATAATCCCCTAAAAGTAATTTCTGAATATTCCTTTGCTTTGAAATCCCTGCATTGACACATTTAAAATTCCCAGGAAAAATTCCCGCGTTAAATATATTCAATCTGTCTTAATCTCATTGTATCTTGTTTGAATTTCTGAAAATTATCCAAGATGTCCTAGTTACATTATTAAGGCTTGGAAATAATAATTCCAGAATTTATCTCTTAGCCCGAAGAATTTTAATTTACATATCATTTATACACTAGAATCTAAAGGTTTTATCTCTCTCCGTATGTAAAGCCATAATCATTCCCCTCTGTATCTAGGTTATCCAGGAGATCTAGATTTATCCAGGATAAATTTAGGTTATCCAGGAGATGAATTCAAGAGTCAAGATGCGTTATACAAGCATCAAAATAATAATAATTCCTGAACTTATCGCTAAACCTACAGAAAATAAAGCCTTATTAAAATATAATTTTTATCTCTTTAGAGTCCCGCATAATTCCTAGAAATCAAGTGATGTCATTTCCGACTCCTATGATTGGTCTAGAAAGAGGATGTGGTCTTGTACCGTTAGTAGATCAATAACATTGTCATGCTCGTATTCAGTGAACATGTTGCGTCACCCTTCCCCCATTATTCTACGCCCATATACGGACTTCCATCAGTAGTATTACCTCTCCCTCTACTAACAAGATGGACTATAATGATGTTTGCTTTTTTGAAATCCTAACAGTTTAATTAAAGTCGAATGTTGTTCCTGTTTTCTGGCCAGTTTCCAAATAACCGAACAGTCCTTTTATACGTTCTTCTACATTAGAATAGTTGAAGCTATGGTTCTGAGAATGCGATACATAGGAGAAGTTTCTGCACGATTTTGACTCCTGCTTTCTGCGTTTCACAGGGGTGGGTGGCATTAGAGAGGGTAGTTTTCAACATGATCTATTCAGTGAGTAAGAAAAAAAATGTCGGTAAAAAAGTTGAATAGCTGAAAATATTGTCAAAATTTTAATTTTTTTTTGCATTTAAATTTAAACGGCAAAATGGCACATACCTCCTTTTGGCCTGCCGAAAAACGCGACAAAAGCAGATAAGTGACAAAAGTGCCAAAAGTAAATGGAAAGTTTGATTTTTGAAAGCACCACGTGATTCAGCACGAAAAATTAGGTCTGTTCATGTTCAGAAATGATCCCCAGCAACTTATTTTCCTAGTTTTAAATTGGGTTATTTGTTTAAAACGTTTTTCACATCTCCTGTAAAATTTACAAAATGTCACTAACCGCCTTTTGGTTTGCCACAGACGAGCGGTGTAATTTTGAAAGAGTCAACGCAATAGGGATCAATTAATAAAAATTTATATGGATGCCTTACTTTGGACCAAGGATGTCCAACATGCAGCCCGCCTAAGATTTTTTGCGGCCCGCTAGTCATTTTCGCTCCAAGTAGTATTTTTAACATTTAAAAATATTTTACTTCATCTCATAATTTTTTTTATATTGATACCGCACCTAAATAGCCTTTGTACACCATACACTACCAGTACAACTTTCAAGTTGTTTTCATCTTAGCAGGAAAACAAAGTCAAAAAGCCCATTGACTTCGTATTCTAAAAATATATTTTGGTTTCTTTATATGTGCGGGGTATTTGTTCCTATTTGCAAAGATGAAATTAATCACTTTTAATTGTTTCTTTATGTACCCATTTTTCTTGAAATTCAATAGGTTCTGCGGCCCATTGAATTATTTCAAGCGACTATTTGGCCCACTACAATAAAAGATTGGACATCCCTTGGACAACCTTAGACCATAGTTCCTCCAGAGGCACACAGAGTGTCTATGAGAAGCCTCTAATCTTCTTTCAAGTGGGCCACTGCAGAGATGTCCCTCCCCTCCGGGATGGGACTCGTATGAATGGATCTCCTGTCATTTTGTCACTTTCGTACGTCCCACCTAGCGTGTATATGCCTACCATGTATGATAATCTCTCCCCTCTTTATCAACAGATTTTAGAAAGGATGGTCGAAGAGAGGGGGCAAATAAGATTTTGCCACTTCTAAGGCCCAAGAGACACCGGAGAGCGACAAGATCAGGAGTTGCTCTAAAATAATTTGGGAAAACGTTAAACCTTAGCGTTTAGAGTGATGCGTTGAAGAGTGGGCAGTGCCCTCCTCAAACGGAATAATTTCTTTTCGTTTTAAGTTTTAATGTTGCTCATTACTTTAAGTTAAAAAACTTGTTTATATTCAATTTCTGGTCGTTTCACAAATAATGCCGGGAAATCCTCTTTCACCCTCTATGGGAAATTATTCCCCAAGAAAAATCCCTCCGTGGAAAGTTCCTCCTAACTGAAATCCCTCCTGAATAATTTCTCCAGGACATTTCCATCCTCACTGAAAATTCCCCCTGGAAAATTTCCTGCGGACAATTCAGCCTGGAAAATTCCCCTTAGCCTACTTTCATTTGAAAAAAGATTGTTTTTTTATTTAATTTTTGATATTTTTTTACTATTTCAAATATGTAGAGCTGTGACAAAGAGGCAATCTTTAGCTTAAAGAGCGGGGCGTTGAGGAGGGGACATTTCATATACCGAATAATTTCTGTTCTTTTTAAGTTTTAATGTCGTTCCTTACTTTCAGTTAAAAAATGTGTTTTTTTTTTGTTAACAAGAAATAAAGAGGTTTTGAGCTAGACACGCCATGGGTGGTTCCTGGCCCTACTGTGTCGATTGGTGATACTCGCAACCATAATTATTGTCTCCTTTTGCTTCTGCCATTTTTGGAACACTGTATATCCAAAAATTTTCCTTGAAGTCTCATAAAATCAAAATGCAATTGTTAAGAAGTTATAGAAATTTTTCAGAAAGATTGTCCAGGAATATTATAAGACATAAAACTTGGTGTCAAAGTATTTAATGTTACTTTTTTTAAATGAGCTGCTTTGATATTTCTCAATACTGTCATAGATAAGTGACATGGATGGCTCCACACGTCCTTGCGAGGGACTTCTAAGTAGTTTCTAGGAGTGCCAACATACCACAGCCAATGACTCTTCTCGCCAAAGTAAAAGGTGGAATGGCGTGTCTTCTGCCAATATTTTGAAACACCCGTGTGCTCAAAAGCGGGGTACGCAACTCCAAACGAACATAGAGCTTATAACTTAACTTCCAATGCATTGTAACTTCACAAATTTATGTACAAATCAATCTCGCAGGGATGTTCCTTGAGGGAACCGGCTGCGTCCACACAAAAAGAAAAATGTTAAATGTATCTTCAAAAGTGGAAGTTTGATCATATCATGATCTATTGTCGCAAATTATATCATGCGGAAATAGATTTCCTTCCAAAGAAAATTTGAAATAGAACATCCCCCCCCCGTCCTAAAGACGGAACCTTTAAAGCCCTGATTCTAGCCAGGTCTTTGAGACCAGGACATCCGCCTTAAACGTAATGAGTTGTCGTCATAAGGCCGTCTCGCAGCCTTGCCATAAGCCATCTCGACAACTGTTCATTCATAGATTCCTACTATAATACTGAAAGTGAAATGAGAGTTCCGGATTCAGTAGTTCCGTGTGAAATCCGGTCTTGACGTCATAAGGCTGTTCAAGACAGGTTTGCCGACAGGTAAAAGTAATCTAAGCAATTAAACCACCATGGTACGAAAATAAAAAAACAAATAACAAGAGATTTGATGGACTAGAGCTGGCGTGACGTAACGACTCATTATAATAGTAGAAGTTGCTCTATAAGGTGTTTGTTCATTTGGCCGAGTCTTCATTATAGTTTTTAGGCGAAGTTTCCCGTGCTTTTTTACCTTTTCAGGCAGCCCCAGTCTCCATTGGTACTTTTTAAGGCATAAAAAGGTAAATCAGGCCCATTTGAAGACTTTTATTTTCCGAAAAGCCTGTTTTTCAATGAACAAAAAGCTATTTTTAATCGGCCGACTTCGCCTGATAAAGCCATAATGAAGAAAGGGCATTAGTTTTATCGAGGTGACATTTCTGAGAAGGATGGTGTTGTCAGGCGAGGAAGGAATGAGAATAATCGACCATTACTGAAATTTGAAAGTTATGTGCAGTTATGTATTCATTGAACATTTACAACTTCTCCCATCCTGCTATACAAAATGACCCCCCCCCCCTAATTTCCCTCGTTCAAAATTCGCAAGCTTTGTCTAAACATCAATTATGGTTATCGTCTGGGTAGAGTAATATGAAATACATGTAATATTTTTTTAAACAAAGACTAATCTTAATCACATGTCCGTACTGACTAGGCTATGGGTGTGAATGTAAACATTGAATTCAGGAAGAAGGTAGCAGTCCAGCGATGGAATGGGAAAGTTCGTTAAAATAGAATAAAAAGCAGCGATTTCTAGGAAAGCCATAGAAAAAGGAGACAAAGCCAAAGCTATAGGATTTAAAGATGGGAACCCGGTCCCTAGAAAACCCATTCTTATGTATCTGTGTGCCCAGACCCTATAAGGGCTTTTTTAAAGTTTGATCCTTATTATACCTTACTTATTGACCAGGAAATCTGTATACCCATGCACAAAGGAGGCCTAGGTACGAATGCAAGCGTTCAATTTAGATAGGGGCCGCATTACAGTGTGGGAGGAAATCGTTAGTTTAAAAAAATAAGTGAATTGTGTTAGAATATAGAAGAATCAGAAAAACTACTTACCTGGTTCTCAACATCCCAGTCCCCAAGGACCACTCGCAGTGTACTTAAATGCCCGGATCCTACAGCATTCTTCTTAAATTTGATCGTAATATTTGCATGCTTTAAGACCAAGAAATAGGCATGTTCATGCACAGACAAGGCTCAGGTGCCCAAATAAACATTCAATTCAATAAGGGGCCCATATTCCAGGCGGGAGAAATTTCAAATGAAGGGGAAGAAGTCATATTATTTCCTCCCAAGGGCGCCGGCAAGGAGGGCAGGGGGGCCATGCCCCCCTGGAAACTTGGGACTATAAAGTAAATATAAGGAAACCAAAGGAAAGAGAGCAGAATAGAGAAAAACCATGGAAAAATGTACGTTGCCCCTTTGTTGGCTGCCTGCCAATAGATTTTGACCCTCAATAAATAAAATATAATTTCTAATTTGTGACTGAGTAAGCCCTAACCAGTTTTCCACAACCATTTCTTCTATATGATTTGGTCGGAGCAAAAAAAAAAAAATAAAAAAAAATTCTTCATAGTAATGAAGGGTAAGTAAATAACAATCCTTGTCAATAACGAAAATATAAGAGCCTAACTATTTATAACATTAAATCAAAGAATCAGCTTTTTATGGTGATTAAATAAAAAAAAAGAAGTTTTTTTTAACTGAAAGTAAGGAGCAACATTAAAACTTAAAACGAACAGAAATTTTTCCGTATATGAAAGGGGCTGTCCCCTCCTCAGCGCCTCGCTCTTTACGCTAAAGTTTTTATTGTTTAGAAAAATAAAGCTGTGCGACAAAGTCAAACTTTAGCATAAAGAGCGAGGTGCTGAGGAGGGGACAGCCCCTTCCATATACGGAATAATTTCTGTTCGTTT